>NC_069499.1:1202008402-1202278402 GCF_027579735.1 Bombina bombina | reverse complement strand
TAAACACAGTATGATTTAAAGATTTATTATTGTGCCAAGGACGTTGCACATTGATGATTGAGGGGACAGCAGTCACCCCTATTCCACATGCATTATATTTAAAGGTACTGTGCACAGGTTTTATAGTTAGCACAGGGAGAGGGTAGTCGTTTATTTTGGGAGAGGGAGAAAGTAAGGTGGAGAATGAAAATGTATGATTTTTTTACATAAAATTATACGTAGTGACTGCTCACCTAACCATGATCATCCCCGGTTTAGTGATGTTTTCCACCACTTTATAAGTACATATATAAATGTTTGTATAGGCATATATAAAAATGGACACATGGACATATATAGGTGAAGTGCAAAGGTATATTTATCAGCGCTCAGATAGGTAACCTATAGCTCCTAAAGGCAAAAAAGGGTCCTAGCTAACCCTCAGGAAAAGCTAGTAGAGGATAAGAGATTGCCAAGGAGCGCCTACGTGAATATCTAGGCAAAGGTTTTAATATAACAATAATAAAACAATATAGCAACAATATAGTGGATAAAATATACAGAATGATAGTATTTCAATTAAAACATGGATCCATGTAACAAATACAATATCATAAAAAGATACAATATTAAAAGAATACAGTAAAAACGTTAAATCAGATACTTGTGGTTATATACATAGGGCGTAGTAATGAGAAATAACCATATAGTGTGATAATTTAGAGATCACATAGAAGTTCAAAATTATATGAGAAAGTTCATCATGTGAATAATCCTGTGAGAAGAAAAACGTTTAGAAGTGTGATCAAAAAAAAAAAATGAAGTGAAAAAAGTGTGAAATAAAATGTCCAAAAAAATCCAAAAAATATATATATGTGTGTGTGATGATCCAAAGATGTGTTAATCCAAACAAAGTTTAGTGAGAAAGAAAAAGTGTAACATTGATTGCAGACTCAGTCTTGAGAAAGGCCCATGTAAAGGGCTGAAACGCGTTGACTTCTTATGGTGAGCTTCATTTAAATTATTTTATGTTAATTTAAACTTTATTGCACTATGTTATTGTTTTTTACTTTTAGGTTATAAAGAATTATTTTAGGATATTTGGCTAAGTCTGGATACCAATATACCACACAGCACTTGATGAATTTTTATTCTGTCATACTTTTATTCACTGAGGAATTAATTGAAGAATTTTTTTCTGCAATCAATGTTACACTTGTTCTTTCTCACTAAACTTTGTTTGGATTAACACATCTTTGGATCATCACACACATATATATATATATATATATTTATATTTTTGGAAATTTTTCGGATTTTTTTGGACATTTTATTTCACACTTTTTTCACTTCATTTTTTTTTTTTGATCACATTTTTTTTTTTCTTATCACACTTCTAAACAGTTTTCTGCACTCCATTTTTCTTCTCACAGGATTATTCACATGATGAACTTTCTCATATAATTTTGAACTTCTATGTGATCTCTAAATTATCACACTATATGGTTATTTCTCATTACTACGCACTATGTATATAACCATAAGTATCTGACTTAACGTTTTACTGTATTCTTTTAATATTGTATCTTTTTATGATATTGTATTTGGTACATGGATCCATGTTTTAATTGAAATACTCTCATTCGGTATATTTTATCCATATATAGGTGAAGGAATGCTGAAAAGGATTACAGGTAATCACTGATAAAAGGTCCTACACAAAAAATAGAAGAGGCTTATTAAATATGACCAGAATCCATTTTCTCAACACTTTTCAACAGGTTTTTGATATTATTTTTCACTTATCTAATTTGACAGCTACAGGCACTTTAAAAAATGGAAAACTGGCCTTTTTGACATATTATATGAATATATGGGGGCCCATTTATCAAGCTCCGGATGGAGCTTGAGGGCCCGTGTTTCTGGTGAGCCTGCAGACTGCTGCTCCATAACCTGTCCGCCTGCTCTGAGCAGGTGGAGAGACATTGCCACAATTCAACCCGATCGAGTACGATCGGGTTGATTGACACCCCCTGCTGGTGCAATGCTGAATACGGAGAGCATATTGCTCTTCGCATTCAGCGAGGTCTGTCAGACCTGATCCGCACTGTCGGATCAGGTCTGACAGACCTTTGTTAAATAGGGGCCATGGTCTAGATTAATTAAGTCTATCTTTATTTATCTTCCATCATTAGTAAGCAGTCTGGAAAGTTACATATGTGTTTAAAACAAGGGCCTCCATTACATTTAGAGCGTCGCCTGCAAAAGCCGGCGACACCAGATTTTGCGTGATTTTGGTATTACATATACGTCCGTATATTTCACCCGTCGCTCGCAATTTTTACTCCCATAGGCTAACATGGGACCGCGTCGTAAATCGGTATCCAATATCCAGTGCAAGGCCTTACGTGGCGAAAATGGAGAAATCTTACTCCATTTTCACCTTGCCATAAAATGCAGCCATAGCAGGCCTTGCGCTGAGTATGGGAGCACCGTAACTCCATAAAATGCCTGCAAAAATAAACTAACACCTAACGCATGCGCAATGTCTATCTACCTGTCAACCGCAATCCCCCACCGCAATAACTAATAAACTCTATTAACCCCTAAATCGCCATAGCCCAAACCGCAAGCAATAACTAAATTATTAACCCCTAAACCGCCATAGCCCACACCACAATTAACCTATTTAAATATTAACCCCTAAACCGCCATAGCCCACATAGCCTATTAAATGTATTAACCACTAATCTGCCGCCGCCAACGTTGCCACCACTATAATAAAGTTATTAACCCCTAAACCTAAGTCTAACCCTAACCCTAACACCCCCCCTAACTTAAATATTATTTAAATAAATCTAAATAAATGTGCTATTATTAACTAAATTAATCCTATTTAAAACTAAATACTTACCTATAAAATAAACCCTAAGATAGCATATCTTAATATATGTAGCTATTTTAGGATTTATTTTTATTTTACAGGCAACTTTGTATTTAATTTAACAAGGTACAGTTAATAACTATTTAATAGCTACCTAGTTCAAATAATTACAAATTTACCTGTATAATAAAACCTAACCTAAGTTACAATTACACCTAACACTACACTATCATTAAATTAATTAAATTAATTAACTACAATTAGCTAAAATTAAATACAATTAAATAAAATAAACTATAGTACAAAAAAACAAACACTAAATTACAGAAAATAAAAAAAAATTACAAGAAGTTTAAACTAATTACACCTAATCTAAGCCCCCTAATAAAATAAAAAAGCCCCCCAAAATAATAAAATTCCCTACCCTATATTAAATTACAAATAGCCCTTAAAAGGGCTTTTTGCAGGGCATTGCCCCAAAGTAATCAGCTCTTTTACCTGTAAAAAAAAAATACAACACCCCAACATTAAAACCCACCACCGACACCCAACCTTACTCTAAAACCCACCAATCCCCCCTTAAAAAAAACTGACACTACCCCATTGAAGATCACCCTACCTTGAGCCGTCTTCACCCAGCCGGGCAGAAGTCTTCATCCGATCCGGGCACAAGTGGTCCTCCAGCCGGGCAGAAGTCTTCATCCGATCTGGGCAGAAGACGCCAATCAGCCAATAGGATTGAGCTCGCATTCTATTGGCTGATTGGAACAGCCAATAGAATGTGAGGTTAATCCGATTGACTGATTGCATCAGCCAATAGGATTTTTCCTACCTTAATTCCAATTGGCTGATAGAATCCTATCAGCCAATTGGAATTCAAGGGACGCCATCTTGGATGACGTCATTTAAAGGAACCTTCATTCGTCGTTAGTCCGCCGGCCAGGAAGGATGCTCCGCGTCGGATGTCTTCAAGATGGAGCCGCTCCTCGTTGGATGGAAGAAGATAGAAGATGCCGCTTGGATGAAGACTTCTGCACGGATGGAGGACCTCTTCTGCCTGTATCGGATGAAGACTTCTGCCCGGCTGAAGGACCACTTGTGCCCGGATCGGATGAAGACTTCTGCCCGGCTGGGTGAAGACGGCTCAAGGTATGGTGATCTTCAATGGGGTACTGTTAGGTTTTTATAAGGGGGGATTGGGTGGGTTTTAGAGTAAGGTTGGGTGTGGGTGGTGGGTTTTAATGTGGGGGGGTTGTATTTCTTTTTTTACAGGTAAAAGAGTTGATTACTTTGGGGCAATGCCCCGCAAAAAGCCCTTTTAAGGGCTATTTGTAATTTAGTATAGGGAAGGGAATTTTATTATTTTGGGGGGCTTTTTTATTTTATTAGGGGGCTTAGATTAGGTGTAATTAGTTTAAACTTCTTGTAATTTTTTATTTTCTGTAATTTAGTGTTTGTTTTTTTTGTACTATAGTTTATTTTATTTAATTGTATTTAATTTTAGCTAATTGTAGTTAATTAATTTAATTAATTTAATGATAGTTTAGTGTTAGGTGTAATTGTAACTTAGGTTAGGTTTTATTTTACAGGTAAATTTGTAATTATTTTAACTAGGTAGCTATTAAATAGTTATTAACTATTTAATAGCTATTGTACCTAGTTAAAATAAATACAAAGTTGCCTGTAAAATAAAAATAAATCCTAAAATAGCTACAATGTAATTATTAATTATATTGTAGCTATCTTAGGCCTAGATTTGGAGTTTGGTGGTAGCCGTGAAAACCAGCGTTAGAGGCTCCTAACGCTGTTTTTAGGCTACCGCCGGTATTTGGAGTCATTCAAAAAAGGGTCTAACGCTCACTTTTCAGCCGCGACTTTTCCATACTGCAGATCCCCTTACGTCAATTGCGTATCCTATCTTTTCAATGGGATCTTTCTAACTCCGGTATTTAGAGTCGTGTCTGAAGTGAGCGTTAGAAATCTAACGACAAAACTCCAGCCGCAGAAAAAAGTCAGGAGTTAAGAGCTTTCTGGGCTAACGCCGGTTCATAAAGCTCTTAACTACTGTACTCTAAAGTACACTAACACCCATAAACTACCTATGTACCCCTAAACCGAGGTCCCCCCACATCGCCGCCACTCGATTAATTTTTTTTAACCCCTAATCTGCCGACCGCCACCTACGTTATACTTATGTACCCCTAATCTGCTGCCCCTAACACCACCGACCCCTATATTATATTTATTAACCCCTAACCTGCCCCCCACAACGTCGCAGCCAGCTACCTACAATAATTAACCCCTAATCTGCCGACCGCAAAGAGCCGCCACCTACATTATAGCTATTTACCCCTAATCTGCTGCCCCTAACACCGCCGACCCCTATATTATATTTATTAACCCCTAATCTGCCCCCCTCAACGTCGCCTCCACCTGCCTACACTTATTAACCCCTAATCTGCCGAGCGGACCGCACCGCTACTATAATAAAGTTATTAACCCCTAATCCGCCTCACTAACCCTATAATAAATAGTATTAACCCCTAATCTGCCCTCCCTAACATCGCCAACACCTAACTTCAATTATTAACCCCTAATCTGCCGACTGGAGCTCACCGCTATTCTAATAAATGTATTAACCCCTAAAGCTAAGTCTAACCCTAACACTAACACCCCCCTAAATTAAATATAATTTTAATCTAACGAAATTAATTAACTCTTATTAAATAAATTATTCCTATTTCAAGCTAAATACTTACCTGTAAAATCAATCCTAATATAGCTACAATATAAATTATATTTATATTATAGCTATTTTAGGATTAATATTTATTTTACAGGTAACTTTGTATTTATTTTAACCAGGTACAATAGCTATTAAATAGTTAAGAACTATTTAATAGCTAAAATAGTTAAAATAATTACAAATTTACCTGTAAAATAAATCCTAACCTAAGTTACAATTAAAACTAACACTACACTAGCAATAAATAAATTAAATAAAATACCTATAATTATCTACAATTAAACCTAACACTACACTCTCAATAAATAAATTAAAAACAATTCCTACAAATAAATACAATGAAATAAACTAACTAAAGTACAAAAAATAAAAAAGAACTAAGTTACAAAAAATAAAAAAATATTTACAAACATTAGAAATATATTACAACAATTTTAAACTAATTACACCTACTCTAAGCCCCCTAATAAAATAACAAAGCCCCCCAAAATAAAAAAATGCCCTACCCTATTCTAAATTACTAAAGTTCAAAGCTCTTTTACCTTACCAGCCCTGAACAGGGCCCTTTGCGGGGCATGCCCCAAGAAGTTCAGCTCTTTTGCCTGTAAAAAAAAACATACAATACCCCCCCCAACATTACAACCCACCACCCACATACCCCTAATCTAACCCAAACCCCCTTAACCCCTTAACGACCGACGACGTATGCCATACGTCCTTAAAAAAAAAAAGCACTTAACGACCGATGACGTATGGCATACGTCGTCGGTTAAACAGAGCACTGGAAGCGATCGAAATCGCTTCCAGCTGCTCTAACAGTATTGCAGGCTTGCCTTGAGGTCTAGGCATCCTGCAATACTGTTCCCGAGTGCCGGGACCGGATTGATCACCCGGCAGTGTTTCAGAGCATCAGAAGCGATCGGACACGCTTCCGATGCTCTGCTTGTGTGCTAAGTGCCTCGGTGGGTCGAGGCACTTAGTTAGTTATAAAATAAAAGTAAAAATGTTTAAAAAAAAAAAAAACGTATACAATAAATAAAAGCATAAAATAGCCCCCCCCTCCCCCTTCACTAGGCATCCAAGATGGCGATGCCCAGTGCATCATGGGGCCTCTGGGGGTGTCCCTAGCCTGCCTCATCATAGGGGCAAGCTAGGGTCACCCAATCTGAGCCTCCCACCCAAAAAAAAATAATAATAATAAAATACCCCATTTGTCTGATCATGTCAATATTTGTAAATATTGACTATGATCAGTGTGGATCTTCCTCCCTCTCCTCACTTGCCATTTTGTTGGAGAGAGAGAGAGACCTGTATTTAGCAGAGAGAGAGATTTATTTCTTTTATTTGTTAAAAAATATAGAACCAAAGGCTCTTTTCAGAGCCATTAACCCCTAGCTTGCCAGTGATCACTATATATCACTGGCAGTAGCATAGGTGCACTTTTTTTTGCTGCATTTTGCTGTCTGTGCATTTTTTTAGGGGTTAATTTTGTTGTTGTAATTTTTTAAAAACCCAAAGGCTCTTTTCAGAAACATTTAGTTAATTTAATTTAATTTTCAGAGCCATTAACCCCTAGCTTGCCAGTGATCGCTATAAATCACTGGCAGTTGCATAGCTGTACTTTTTTGCTGTCTGTGCATTTTTTTAGGGGTTAATTTTGTTGTAATTTTTTAAAAACCCAAAGGCTCTTTTCAGAAACATTTAGTTAATTTAATTTAATTTTCAGAGCCATTAACCCCTAGCTTGCCAGTGATCGCTATAAATCACTGGCAGTTGCATAGCTGTACTTTTTTGCTGTCTGTGCATTTTTTTAGGGGTTAATTTTGTTGTTGTAATTTTTTAAAAACCCAAAGGCTCTTTTCAGAAACATTTAGTTAATTTAATTTAATTTTCAGAGCCATTAACCCCTAGCTTGCCAGTGATCGCTATAAATCACTGGCAGTAGCATAGCTGTACTTTTTTGCTAGTTAATTTAGTTAATTAATTTAGTTAATTTAATTTTTTTTAGTAATTGTTTTCTGTGACAGATACAAAAATGTCACAGAAAAGATATAGTGCTGAGGAGGCGTATGCCATCCTTGCGTCAGAGTCAGATGCCTCTATTTCTGGCTCAGACCCCAATTTTGACCCTGCCATGTGCTCAGATACATCACTAGATGCAGTCTCAACTGATAGTGATGTATCTGTGGCTGCTAGCCCCCCTGCCAGCCCCCCTGCTAGCCCCCCTGCCAGCCCCCCTGCTAGCCCCCCTGCCAGAAGGAGGCGTGTTGCTGCCATTGCTGCTGAAGAGTGGGTAACGCCTCATCTCCAGAGGCCAGATATCCCACCCTTCACAGCAAATGCTGGCATAAATATAGATGTGGCAGGTTTTAGCCCCCAGCAGTTTCTGGAAGTGTTTCTGGGCGATGATATATTGGGGAACATTGTCGCCCAAACTAATTTATATGCCCATCAGTTCCGTGCTGCAAAGCCTGGAACATCTTTGGCAAAGCAGCAATGGGCCCCCATCAATGTGCCAGAATTCAAAAAATTCTGGGCATTGACTATGCTGATGGGCATCATAAAAAAACCCTCCATTCGCTCCTACTGGAGTAGTAGCCCCATCTGCTCTACCCCCATTTTCTCCCAGACTATGTCGAGGAAGAGGTATGAAATGATTCTGCATTTCATGCACTTCAGCGACAACAGCCTGTGCCCCCCTAGGGAGCATCCCCAATTTGACAGGCTGCATAAAATCCGCCCCCTGATAACCCACTTTTCTGCCAGGTTTGCAGAGGCTTATACACCTGGAAGGAATATATGCGTTGATGAATCCCTAATGAAGTATAAGGGAAGGCTGGGATTCAAGCAGTATATTCCTTCCAAACGCTCCAGATATGGGGTAAAGGTGTATAAGCTCTGTGACAGCGAGACTGGGTATACTCAGGCCTTCTGGGTGTATGAGGGAAAGGATAGCCACCTTGACCCTCCAGGTTGCCCAGAACATATGGGAACCACTGGCAAGATTGTCTGGGACCTGATATTACCCCTAATGAACAAAGGGTATCACTTGTACTTAGACAATTTTTATACAAGTGTCCTTTTGTTCAAGCTACTGTATTGCTTTGATACAGTAGCTTGCGGTACAATTAAAAAGAACCGCGCAGGTTTCCCAGGACAACTTGTACGCACCCGGCTACGAAGGGGGGAGACCTCAGCTCTGCGCCAAGAGGAGCTGTTGGCACTTAAGTACAGAGACAAGAAGGATGTATACCTTCTTACCACCATCCACACAGAGAGGACGGTGGCGGTTTCTGTACGTGGCAGAGCTGAGATCATAAGGAAGCCAGTGTGCATCAAGTCTTATAACCGGCATATGGGTGGGGTTGATCTGGCTGATCAGCTGCTGCAGCCCTACCTAATTATGCGGAAGACAAGGGCCTGGTACAAAAAGGTTGCAATTTACCTAATGCAGATTGCAACCCACAACGCTTTTTTTGTTGTTCAAAAAAGCAAACCCCAGAGTTAAAAAAACTTTTTTACAGTTTCAGCTCCAGATTATTACTGGGATTTTGTACCATGATGCACCTGCTCCCCGGGCGGTGATGGGAGAGAGCAGAGTTGGGGCTACTCATTTTATTTTTAAAATCCCCCCTACTGCCGCAAAGCAGAAACCACAAAAAAAATGCAGAGTCTGTACCAAGAGGGGGAAGAGAAGGGACACCATATATCACTGTTCTGATTGCCCTGGACAGCCTGCACTCTGCATTGGGGATTGCTTCAAGCGGTACCATACAATGGTCAATTTTTAAAAAAATAAATACATTTGGTGTTATATATATAAATATTTTTTTTGGTTATGTTTACTGTTAGATGGGTTTTTTTTTTTTTACTTTTACTGTGCCAGATTTTTACATTTCACTACTCTATTTTTTTCTAAAATTGGGCCTGTTTTTTTTTTTTAACCAAAACCCCTGTCAAACCTATGCATGGGGGACATAGGTGTTCTCAGGGTGCCTTGCAAAAAACAACCTGAAGTATGTTTTTGTAATAACTTACAACAGTCTCTCCTAAATCATAGTCAAAAAGCAATGTGTCTGTAAAAATGAAAATTGAAAAATAACCACCATACACTTTCTCCAATTTTTTGGGCTAAAACGGTTGCTTCAAAGGCATCAAAGCACACCATATACAATACCTTGGGGTGTCAACATTTAAAAAATATACACTTTCATGGCAATAAATAAAAGTGGGGTATGCAATAGGCCACAAGCTAAAGATAGGCCTATCAGAAGAAATACTCTCATTGTTAATAACTAAAATCACAAGTCATAAAATTGTAACATAACCTTCCCAAAATCCTGGCAAACCTATGCATGGGGGGCATAGGTGTACTCAGGGTGCCTTGCAGAAAACAACCTGAAGTATTCTTTTGCAATAACTTACAACAGTCTCTCCTAAATCATAGTCAAAAAGCAATGTGTCTGTAAAAATGAAAATTGAAAAATAACCACCATACACTTTCTCCAATTTTTTTGGCTAAAACGGTTGCTTCAAAGGCATCAAAGCACACCATATACAATACCTTGGGGTGTCAACATTTAAAAAATATACACTTTCATGGCAATAAATAAAAGTGGGGCATGCAATAGGCCACAAACTAAAGATAGGCCTATCAGAAGAAATACTCTCATTGTTAATAACTAAAATCACAAGTCATAAAATTGTAACATAACCTTCCCAAAATCCTGGCAAACCTATGCATGGGGGGCATAGGTGTACTCAGGGTGCCTTGCAGAAAACAAACTGAAGTATTCTTTTGCAATAACTTACAACAGTCTCTCCTAAATCATAGTCAAAAAGCAATGTGTCTGTAAAAATGAAAATTGAAAAATAACCACCATACACTTTCTCCAATTTTTTGGGCTAAAACGGTTGCTTCAAAGGCATCAAAGCACACAATATACAATACCTTGGGGTGTCAACATTTAAAAAATATACACTTTCATGGCAATAAATTAAAGTGGGGTATGCAATAGGCCACAAACTAAAGATAGGCCTATCAGAAGAAATACTCTCATTGTTAATAACTAAAATCACAAGTCATAAAATTGTAACATAACCTTCCCAAAATCCTGGCAAACCTATGCATGGGGGGCATAGGTGTACTCAGGGTGCCTTGCAGAAAACAACCTGAAGTATTCTTTTGCAATAACTTACAACAGTCTCTCCTAAATCATAGTCAAAAAGCAATGTGTCTGTAAAAATGAAAATTGAAAAATAACCACCATACACTTTCTCCAATTTTTTTGGCTAAAACGGTTGCTTCAAAGGCATCAAAGCACACCATATACTATACCTTGGGGTGTCAACTTTTCAAATATATGCACATTCATGGAAAACAAATAAATTGGGGTATGTTAAAAGACCCCCCAAAAAGACGATAGGCAAAGAAAATATGTTAAATGTGAAAAAAATCACAAACGCATGTCAGACATTTGGCATTGCACCCCCCAAACAAGCCACCAAACCTATGCATAGGTGGTATCACTGAGCTCAGGAGATGTTGGTGACCACATATTGGTGTCTTCTTTGGTAGTAACACATAACAGGAGCTGTGAATCCATGTCTAAAGTACAATGTATGTGAACAATAAATGACCAATAGTTTGACAAAGACTAGTGGTTAAATTAGTGCATGGAAAGTGTTAAAATACCTACATTTGAAATACCCTAGGAAGTCTACTTTTCAAAAATATATGGTTTGATTGAGGTAAATTACATTGGCCGGCTTCAGAAATGTCTTAAATAGGACATGGGTGCATGGGATGTGAAAATTCAAAGTGGAAAAAATGGAATGGGCTTCCTAAAAATAAGGCCTTTTAGCCCCCAGAGAACCCAACACACCTATACATGGGTGGTATCACTGTACTCAGGAGAGGTTGTTGAACACATATTGAGGTGTTTTTTGGCAGTAACACATAACAGGAACTGAAAATCCATGCCTAAAGTACAATGTGTGTGAAAAATAACACAAAAAAATGACTACCCAAAAGTTTGACAAAGACTGGTGGTTGAATTTGGGCATGGAAAGTGTTAAAATATCAGCATTTGAAAAACCCTAGGGTGTCTACTTTTCAAAAATATATGGTTTGATGGGGGTAAATTCCATTGGCCAGCTTCAGAAATGTCCCAAATAGGACATGGGTGCATGATGACCGATGTGAAAATTCCAAGTTGAAAAACTGGAATGCGCTACCTAAAAATAAGGCCATTTAGCCCCAAGAGAACCCAACACACCTATACATAGGTGGTATCACTGTACTCAGGAGATGTTGTTGAACACATATTGAGGTGGTTTTTGGCAGTAACACATAACAGGAACTGAAAATACATGCCTAAAGTACAATGTGTGTGAAAAATAACACAAAAAAATGACTACACAAAAGTTTGACAAAGACTAGTGGTTGAATTAGTGCATGGAAAGTGTTAAAATACCAGCATTTGAAATACCCTAGGGTGTCTACTTTTCAAAAATATATGGTTTGATGGGGGTAAATTCCATTGGCCAGCTTCAGAAATGTCCCAAATAGGACATGGGTGCATGATGACCGATGTGAAAATTCCAAGTTGAAAAACTGGAATGTGCTACCTAAAAATAAGAACATTTAGCCCCAAGAGAACCCAACACACCTATACATAGGTGGTATCACTGTACTCGGGAGATGTTGTTGAACACATATTGAGGTGGTTTTTGGCAGTAACACATAACAGGAACTGAAAATACCTGCCTAAAGTACAATGTGTGTGAAAAATAACACAAAAAAATGACTACCCAAAAGTTTGACAAAGACTGGTGGTTGAATTAGTGCATGGAAAGTGTTAAAATACCAGCATTTGAAATACCCTAGGGTGTCTACTTTTCAAAAATATATGGTTTGATGGGGGTAAACTCCATTGGCCAGCTTCAGAAATGTCCCAAATAGGACATGGGTGCATGATGACCAATGTGAAAATTCCAAGTTGAAAAACTGGAATGTGCTACCTAAAAATAAGGCCATTTAGCCCCCAGAGAACCCGACACACCTATACATAGGTGGTATCACTGTACTCAGGAGATATTGTTGAACACATATTGAGGTGGTTTTTGGCAGTAACACATAACAGGAACTGAAAATACATGCCTAAAGTACAATGTGTGTGAAAAATAACACAAAAAAATGACTACCCAAAAGTTTGACAAAGACTAGTGGTTGAATTAGTGCATGGAAAGTGTTAAAATACCAGCATTTGAAATACCCTAGGGTGTATACTTTTCAAAAATATATGGTTTGATGGGGGTAAATTCCATTGGCCAGCTTCAGAAATGTCCCAAATAGGACATGGGTGCATGATGACCGATGTGAAAATTCCAAGTTGAAAAACTGGAATGCGCTACCTAAAAATAAGGCCATTTAGCCCCCAGAGAACCCGACACACCTATACATAGGTGGTATCACTGTACTCAGGAGATATTGTTGAACACATATTGAGGTGGTTTTTGGCAGTAACACATAACAGGAACTGAAAATACATGCCTAAAGTACAATGTGTGTGAAAAATAACACAAAAAAATGACTACCCAAAAGTTTGACAAAGACTAGTGGTTGAATTAGTGCATGGAAAGTGTTAAAATACCAGCATTTGAAATACCCTAGGGTGTCTACTTTTCAAAAATATATGGTTTGATGGGGGTAAACTCCATTGGCCAGCTTCAGAAATGTCCCAAATAGGACATGGGTGCATGATGACCAATGTGAAAATTCCAAGTTGAAAAACTGGAATGTGCTACCTAAAAATAAGGCCATTTAGCCCCCAGAGAACCCGACACACCTATACATAGGTGGTATCACTGTACTCATGAGATATTGTTGAACACATATTGAGGTGGTTTTTGGCAGTAACACATAACAGGAACTGAAAATACATGCCTAAAGTACAATGTGTGTGAAAAATAACACAAAAAAATGACTACCCAAAAGTTTGACAAAGACTAGTGGTTGAATTAGTGCATGGAAAGTGTTAAAATACCAGCATTTGAAATACCCTAGGGTGTATACTTTTCAAAAATATATGGTTTGATGGGGGTAAATTCCATTGGCCAGCTTCAGAAATGTCCCAAATAGGACATGGGTGCATGATGACCGATGTGAAAATTCCAAGTTGAAAAACTGGAATGCGCTACCTAAAAATAAGGCCATTTAGCCCCCAGAGAACCCGACACACCTATACATAGGTGGTATCACTGTACTCAGGAGATATTGTTGAACACATATTGAGGTGGTTTTTGGCAGTAACACATAACAGGAACTGAAAATACATGCCTAAAGTACAATGTGTGTGAAAAATAACACAAAAAAATGACTACCCAAAAGTTTGACAAAGACTAGTGTTTGAATTAGTGCATGGAAAGTTTTAAAATACCAGCATTTGAAATACCCTAGGGTGTCTACTTTTCAAAAATATATGGTTTGATGGGGGTAAATTCCATTGGCCAGCTTCAGAAATGTCCCAAATAGGACATGGGTGCATGATGACCGATGTGAAAATTCCAAGTTGAAAAACTGGAATGCGCTCTCTAAAAATAAGGGCTTTTAGCCCACAGAGAACCCGACACACCTATACATGGGTGGTATCACTGTACCCAGGAGATGATACTGAAGACATATTAGGGTGTTATTTGGCAGTAACCCTTACCATTTTATCAGTAAATGTATTCTTAAATTGCTATTTGTCAAAAAATCTAATTATTTCCCCCCCCCCCCCCAAACTTTGGCATAGATTGGTGGTAAAATGGTTGCATGAAAAAAGTCAAAATACCCCAAGTTTAATACCTTAGGTTGTCTTCTTTTAAAAAATATATACATTTGAAGGGTTATTCAGGGATTCCTGACAGATATTGGTGTTACAATGTAACTATCGCCAATTTTGAAAAAACATGGTTTTAAAATAGCAAAGTGCTACTTGTACTTATTGCCCTATAAGTTGCAAAAAAAGCAAAGAACATGTAAACATTGGGTATTTCTAAACTCAAGACAAAATTTAGAAACTGTTTAGCATTGGTATTTTATGGTGGTTGTAGATGTGTTAGAGATTTTGGGGCTCAAAGTTAGAAAAAGTGTGTTTTTTTTCATTTTTTCCTAATATTTTATAATTTTTTTATAGTAAATTATAAGATATGATGAAAATAATGGTATGTTTAGAAAGTCCATTTAATGGCGAGAAAAACGGTATATAATATGTGTGGGTACAGTAAATGAGTAAGAGGAAAATAACAGTTAAACACAAACATTGCAGAAATGCAAAAATAGCCTTGGTCCCAGATGGTCAACAAATTGAAAAGTTGCCTGGTCACTAAGGGGTTAAATAAACCTAACACTAAGCCCCTGAAGATCTCCCTACCTTGAGTCGTCTTCACCTAGCCGAGCCGAATTCTTCATCCAAGCGGAGCAAGAAGAGGTCCTCCATCCGGTAGAAGTCTTCATCCAAGCGGGGCAGAAGAGGTCTTCCATCCGATTGAAGTCTTCATCCAAGCGGCATCTTCTATCGTCATCCATCCGGAGCGGAGCGGCAGCATCCTGAAGACCTCCGACGCGGAACATCCATCCTGGCTGACGACTGAACGACGAATGACGGTTCCTTTAAATGACGTCATCCAAGATGGCGTCCCTCGAATTCCGATTGGCTGATAGGATTCTATCAGCCAATCGGAATTAAGGAAGGAATATTCTGATTGGCTGATGGAATCAGCCAATCAGAATCAAGTTCAATCCGATTGGCTGATCCAATCAGCCAATCAGATTGAGCTCGCATTCTATTGGCTGTTCCGATCAGCCAATAGAATGCAAGCTCAATCTGATTGGCTGATTGGATCAGCCAATCGGATTGAACTTGATTCTGATTGGCTGACTCCATCAGCCAATCAGAATTTTCCTACCTTAATTCCGATTGGCTGATAGAATCCTATCAGCCAATCGGAATTCGAGGGACGCCATCTTGGATGACGTCATTTAAAGGAACCGTCATTCGTCGTTCAGTCGTCGGCCAGGATGGATGTTCCGTGTCGGAGGTCTTCAGGATGCTGCCGCTCCGCTCCGGATGGATGACGATAGAAGATGCCGCTTGGATGAAGACTTCAATCGGATGGAAGACCTCTTCTGCCCCGCTTGGATGAAGACTTCTACCGGATGGAGGACCTCTTCTTGCTCCGCTTGGATGAAGAATTTGGCTCGGCTGGGTGAAGATGACTCAAGGTAGGGAGATCTTCAGGGGCTTAGTGTTAGGTTTATTTAAGGGGGGTTTGGGTTAGATTAGGGGTATGTGGGTGGTGGGTTGTAATGTTGGGGGGGTATTGTATGTTTGTTTTTACAGGCAAAAGAGCTGAACTTCTTGGGGCATGCCCTGCAAAGGGCCCTGTTCAGGGCTGGTAAGGTAAAAGAGCTTTGAACTTTAGTAATTTAGAATAGGGTAGGGCATTTTTTTATTTTGGGGGGCTTTGTTATTTTATTAGGGGGCTTAGAGTAGGTGTAATTAGTTTAAAATTGTTGTAATATATTTCTAATGTTTGTAAATATTTTTTTATTTTTTGTAACTTAGTTCTTTTTTTATATTTTGTACTTTAGTTAGTTTATTTCATTGTATTTATTTGTAGGAATTGTATTTAATTTATTTATTGAGAGTGTAGTGTTAGGTTTTATTGTAGATAATTATAGGTATTTTATTTAATTTATTTATTGATAGTGTAGTGTTAGGTTTAATTGTAACTTAGGTTAGGATTTATTTTACAGGTAAATTTGTAATTATTTTAACTATTTTAGCTATTAAATAGTTCTTAACTATTTAATAGCTATTGTACCTGGTTAAAATAAATACAAAGTTACCTGTAAAATAAATATTAATCCTAAAATAGCTATAATATAAATATAATTTATATTGTAGCTATATTATGATTTATTTTACAGGTAAGTATTTAGCTTGAAATAGGAATAATTTATTTAATAAGAGTTAATTAATTTCGTTAGATTAAAATTATATTTAATTTAGGGGGGTGTTAGTGTTAGGGTTAGACTTAGCTTTAGGGGTTAATACATTTCTTAGAATAGCGGTGAGCTCCAGTCGGCAGATTAGGGGTTAATAATTGAAGTTAGGTGTTGGCGATGTTAGGGAGGGCAGATTAGGGGTTAATACTATTTATTATAGGGTTAGTGAGGCGGATTAGGGGTTAATAACTTTATAATAATAGCGGTGCGGTCCGCTCGGCAGATTAGGGGTTAATAAGTGTAGGCAGGTGGAGGCGACGTTGTGGGGGGCAGATTAGGGGTTAATAAATATAATATAGGGGTCGGCGGTGTTAGGGGCAGCAGATTAGGGGTACATAGGGATAATGTAAGTAGCGGCGGTTTACGGAGCGGCAGATTAGGGGTTAAAAATAATATTCAGGGGTCAGCGATAGTGGGGGCGGCAGAATAGGGGTTAATAAGTGTAAGGTTAGGGGTGTTTAGACTCGGGGTACATGTTAGAGTGTTAGGTGCAGACGTAGGAAGTGTTTCCCCATAGCAAACAATGGGGCTGCGTTAGGAGTTGAACACGGCTTTTTTGCAGGTGTTAGGTTTTTTTTCAGCTCAAACAGCCCCATTGTTTCCTATGGGGGAATCGTGCACGAGCACGTTTTTGAGGCTGGCCGCGTCCGTAAGCAACTCTGGTATCGAGAGTTGCAGTTGCGTTAAATATGCTCTACGCTCCTTTTTTGGAGCCTAACGCAGCCTTTCTGTGGACTCTCAATACCAGAGTTATTTTAAAGGTGCAGCCAGAAAAAAAGCCAGCGTTAGCTACGCGGGTCGTTACCGACAAAACTCTAAATCTAGCCGTTAGGGTTTATTTTATAGGTAAGTATTTAGTTTTAAATAGGAATAATTTAGTTAATAATAGTAATATTATTTAGATTTATTTAAATAATATTTAAGTTAGGGGGGGTGTAAGGGATTGGGTTAGACTTAGGTTTAGGGGTTAATAACTTTATTATAGTGGCGGCGACATTGGCGGCGGTAGATTAGGGGTTAATACATTTAATAGCCTATGTGGGCTATGGGGGTTTAGGGGTTAATACTTAAAAAGGTTAATTGCGGTGTGGGCTATGGCAGTTTAGGGGTTAATACTAGAATAGGTTTATTGCGTTGTGGGCTATGGCAGTTTAGGGGGTTAATAATTAGGCTTATTGCGTTGTGGGGTTTTGTCGGTCTAAGGGTTAATACATTTATTATTAGTAGTGAGAGGGGGGATTGCGGATATAGGGGTTTTACGTGTCGGGCTATTTTTGGGTGTCAGGTTAGACTTTTACGGGAGATTTAAAATTATCTTTACTTTTCTTAGGCGCCGGCAGTTTCTAAAGTGCCGTAAGTCACTAGCGACTCCAGAAATTTGTAGTTACGCTTATTACTGGACATCGCTAGTTTATCAGACTTACGGCACTTTAGGAACTGCCGGCGGGGTATATGTAATACCCCGATGTGCAAGGTGATATTACAGTCAGCGCAGGTTCCCACTCGTGTGCCGAAACCTGTGCCGTATATCGGATCGCGCCCAAGATCTGCAAGAAACAACGGAAACCAGGACTGCATAATTTAGAAATGTTTAGCAATCTCATTTGAATGTTCATTTTTAAACGTAATTTCATTCAGCAATCACGTTGTAGTGATCAATATATTACTTTTTGGCTTTCTGTATTCTTTGTTGCCATTCAAGATCTTAAGCACATTTTTTTTTTTAAATCAGAAGTCCATCAATAGTGCTTTTAATACATGCAATTTTCTATATGCGATCTGTTTTAAAATATTACTGGATTGGTATTTTTTTTGTTTTTTTTCCTTTAAAAAAATAAATCTACTGGGGGCGGAGCCAAGCCGTGCAGGAACATGGCCGCAATTCTGTAAGGCTCCGTGTCAGCTCTTTCTCTTAGCTAACATATTTAGTTTAGGATCTTACCAACTATACGTCAGGCACTATGCTGACGGTCTAGGCTCTCTCGCTTTTGGATATAAGCCTCTGGGAAATGGCTGAGAACAGGATCTGTCGCTGATATACTACATCTAACGCAGGAGGGCAGCGCCATCTTCCCTGCACCTACACTCACAGCGGGGCCTGCCATACCTACCCGGAACCTCCCGATCTGTAGCCAGTCCCTCTACAAGCCCTCCGGTGCAGCTGCAGCACGAATCACCCACCTAACAGCGCTAAGGCACCGACGCGCTCTCTGGGCTGCTGGGCTCTGATCACTGGCGACAGCTGAGACCTAAGCCTCCCGCAATCTCAGGACAACACCCATCTGCCGGTCTCCGTCTTAAGCCCCACACTAAGGTACCCTGTGCTCCTCCTGGGACTTGGCCTGTTGTTAGCCACGTGCGAGTACCTGGAGGTGGGGAGAAAAGGGGGGTATATGCCGTGCTGGTGAATCCGGTGCGTACTCTGCGGCCTCCTTCCGCACACACCACGTGGCCCCCGATATCGAAGTACAACCGTGCAGTGCACATGGGGCTATAGCTTCTATACCAGCGCAGGCTACACTCACAGATAAGGGGAGAAGACAGGCAAATAATAACATCTGCATATAATCAAAGACTGTCCTAATTACTGCCTTCAGGCTTTATGGGGGAAATTTAAAAGACACCAGTGTTCTATATTTATGCTCCAGCTGTGGGCGAGTAAACGCACCTTAGTTTTTCTCCCACGTGACCCCAGACACCACGGGGCTCCTGAGCAGCTCTACAGGGACCTAGCTCTTATATTTCTTTAAAAAAAAAAAAAAACGAAAAAAAAAAAAAAAAAAAAGAAAGAAAGAAAAAAGCAGTGCAAGCCCTACTTATAGCCAAGGGGAGAAGGAAAGACACCAGTAAAAACTGCCTGTACTTTTAAAACTGATCCAAATATATTCCTCAGGCCTCACAGGGAATCTTCACAGACACTTGTGTTTAGCATCCACTCTCCATCTAGCTGACACAGAACAAAAATTAAACCCTGCTGCTGTCGTCAAAGTTTTGCCTCTTCTACAGCCTTAAGGCCTCACAAGGATTTTTATAAGACACGTGCATGTTATAACAACTCTTCCACTAATTGATACTGCTGGTGTGCTACTGCAAATTGGTTCTTTTCTTCACTATTTAGTGTAATCCCCCGATCCCAGCTGCCACACGCTTCTAGCCTCACTCACCCACCCTTCCATTAAAACTGGAAGAACTTGTCCTAGACAACCCTCCTCCCTCTACCATAGGGCTTAAACCTAGGATGGCATCCAAGAAGGGTCAGAAGTCAGATAAACCAAACAAGCCAATTTCCCAAACCCCATCTGTGTCCTCCTTTTTTCAAGCCTCAGACACAAGTACTACGACACCTGATACCCCATCAGACCAGCTGTATCCACCAAGCTTCAATGCAAATACAACTGGCCAACAAGACCCATTACTTGCTATCCAGGAGAAACTGGCTGCGCTTCCCTCCAAGTCGGACCTAGACTCCCTCAAATCTTTCATTAAGGAGGAGATGAGGGACCTCAAAAGAGACCTCAATGAAATGGGCGCTCGTATGGACTACCTTGAGGAAGGTCAGGAAACCCTGAACAATATAGTTAGTATGAACACGCAACAACTCTCTATTCAGGACTCTAAAGTTCAATCCCTTCAGGACAAAATAAAAGACTTGGATAACCGCGGGCGTAGGAACAACCTGAGGTTCCGCGGTATCCCAGAAGATGTAACTCCTGACCTCCTCAAAAGATACATTATCGACCTAGCTCAAAGCCTTTCTCCTGGATCCTCACCGCTACTGTCTGAAGATTTAGACAGGGCGCATAGAGCTCTACGCCCTCTCCCTAAACCCCCGCTTCCCCCTAGAGATGTTATTGTCCGATTTTTGAGATTCTCATCCAAAGAGGACATATGGCAAGCTGCAAGGTCCCAGCAGTCCATATCTTATAGAGGTCATTCCCTCCAGATCTATCAAGACCTTAGTCCCTACACATTACAGAGACGCAAGGAGGTTAAATTCATCACCAGCGTTCTACAAGAACACCGGATTAAATACAGATGGGGCTTCCCCTTTAGCCTGATCATTAGCCATAATGGTTCTCAAATTATATATAAGGATTATAACGACCTCGACCACCTGTCCAGCTCCCTCAACATTCAATTTAACAACCCAGCGGCTCTGCCTGTCTCGGGCCCTCCTCCAGCTGATGAACCAGGGTCATCACGTCCACAGGGACAGAGACCGCAATGGCAAAGGGCACAATCTAAAAGAAGGAAAATGGATAACTTGCCACCCAAAAGCGGCCTGCCTCCCTTGGGGTGACCTACCCTTAAGTCCTATTCTGGGTCCGACTTAATCCTTTCCTTTTGTCTTTTTCACACCCGGGATTTTCTGCATACCCTTTCCCTTTGTTGGTCCCCAAACCATCCCTCACAAGCTGCCTTGTAGTGTACAGGTTTTTACCTGTACTCTTGAGGCTCGCCTAGCTACAATGGAGGTCTACTATCCAGTCATGTCTTCATACTGGTAACGTATAAGGATGTTTATGACTTTTATTTTATGTTTGGCCTGTAATCTCTTGTCATAACTGATCATCTATACCGTGATCTGTGCCTTCCACTCCACCTAGGGGTGGCCATCACACTATCCATGTTATGCAGACTATTGGGCATCAGTTGCCCCTGGACTTTAAAGTTTATCCAAAGTTATGTTAGTATTGTCCCTTATGTATTAAGTTAATCTTTGTTTTATCTGCAAGACAATGACTCAGTTTGATATTCCTTAGATTAACCTAGTTAACTCTCTTAGTGGTCAACCCATGTGTTTGCTTTTGTCCCAGACTTAGGGGGTCACATGCATTAGGTCTGAGCTGACTTCTGCAGGACTGCGAGCTAGACCATGCACCGTCCCACTTTGTTTGGGCACATCCTCCACTAAAGTTATGTATATGATTAATATGTGAAGAAGTGACAAAATGTGAATTTTTTCTTGTTTATTTTAATAATTTTATATTGCCTTGTGTAACAATGTATAACTCTCTTATGACAATGTAAAAGGTCTATCACCCTAGTTCAGCGGGTGGCTGGGATTTTCTTGTGTTTTCCAATAATACCTAGATCCCTTAGGTCTAACACTCTTGGGGTGAACCAGTTGACCCCCCCCAGGACATATCCTACTATCTGCCCTTAGCCCCAAAACGACCTCCCTATATATATATATAATTAAGGATCACTTCCCACATGAATGTAGAACCATTAGGGACATTTAGTTGTCCATCTGAGCACCCCCGGTCAGTCACGGTGAGTTATAGCTATCTTCCATCCTAACCATTTCACCTATTGAGTGCCTAAATACTAATAACTGTGGGAGGGCGTTCCTACGCCAAGCCCTTATTCCCCAGTAGTTTGCGACCCTAGAATCCGATGCCAATTACCCTTCTATCCCTCCCGCTGTGTGCCCTCCCCATTTGGGATATTATACTCTGATTCAGATCGGGAAGGCAAAATGCTTCTGAACATTTACATAAACAAGACTTATTAAATTAAGGACGTTTTTTTGACCTCCTGTTAGTTCATTCCTGTTCACTAATATCCCTCATGTTTTCTGTTAAGGGGGTTCCTAATGCTGTTTGCTTATGTCATAACCTAAGTGTATTTAAGAGCGACTTTCTTCCCCCAGAGTAAAGTATACAAAGCCATGATGTATACACCACTTTCCTATATTACTGTTCTCTTCCTACTTATTGTTTTACAGAATGTATTGATTGTTTTTTTAAGTTTGCCCATTTCCCTCCCCCTCCTTAATCTTTCCTGTCCAGTCCCGGGGCATGCCCTCACCTTACCTGCTACACATAGTGACCTATGACATACTCGACTCTATGACATCTCACCAACAAAACCATAAGATTAACACTTTAAATCAAGTAAAGTTCCTATCTCACAACACTAAAGGTCTAAATAGCCCCAAAAGAGATCAATGGCCCTAAGAGATTACAAGAGACAGAGAGGCGAGATTCTCTTTATACAGGAGACTCACTTTCGCAGAGGCTTTGAACCTAGGGCTAGCTTCCGGAAATTCGGGACTGCCTTTTTTTCTTCCCACATATCTAAGCGCAATGGAGTTGGAATCCTAATACACAGAAACCTACCCTTCACTCTGACCTCCACCTATAGAGATAAGGAAGGAAGATATATAATTTTGGTGGGATACCTATTCCACAGACGCATTATGCTTGCGAATCTCTATGCCCCTAACACAAACGCTGCCCCATTCTTCCACCAACTCAGTCAAAAAGTCCTAGAAGTAGCCAGGGGTAGTTTGATACTAGGAGGTGACTTCAACCTGGCACTCCACCCTGCCTTTGACTGTTCTACGGGCATCTCCTCTACACCTAATAAGACATTAAGACAAGTTAAACAATCTCTCTCACATCTGGCGGTACACGACTCATGACGCCTTCAGCACTCTGACGAAAGGGAATTCAGCTTCTATTCCAACCCTCACCAGCTTTACACACGTATAGACTATTTCTTCATTGATGTTCCCACTTTATCCTCCATTGCCTCCACTAACATCTCCCCCATAACGTGGTCTGACCATGCCATAATTAGCTGCCAGCTTCGTTGGCATCCTTTCGACCCC
The DNA here is from genome assembly GCF_027579735.1 of Bombina bombina. Classification (NCBI taxonomy): domain Eukaryota; kingdom Metazoa; phylum Chordata; class Amphibia; order Anura; family Bombinatoridae; genus Bombina; species Bombina bombina. Next base: position 1,202,255,118 of record NC_069499.1, on the reverse strand, counting down.
TCTCAGTCTACTTGGCATTTTGACGAGTCCCTCCTTAGAGACCCCCAAGTCATCATACAACTACAAAAGACTCTACTTGATTACTTCCAGAAAAACGACACACCTGAGACTTCTATACATAACATCTGGGAGGCACACAAGTGTATTCTCCGAGGGGAACTTCTTGCAATTACATCAGCCAAACGTAAACAACAGCACATTTATACTAACGATCTCTTGAGCGACATAACTAAACTCCAGGCCCTCCACCAGACCTTCCCCACAGACAAATCCCTCTCTGAAAGCCTTACGCACAAAAGAGACCAGCTTAGGTTACTCCTTGGCACTGAAGCAAAAAATAAAGCCTTATTTCTTAAGAATATTTACTACGAGGGTGCGAACAAGCAAAGCAGGATGCTGGCTAGACAACTCAAGTCCAAAATGAACAAACACTACATAATGAGAGTTAGAGACCCCGGGGGGACCTTGAGCTCCACCACCACAGATATTCTACAAGCTTTTAGGGATTTTTACGACAAACTATATAACATTAGAAGGGGGATAGCAGACCACCACCCAGAAGAAATAGCCGCTTACCTTAAAGATATTGCTCTACCCAGTTTAACTCAAGAACAGAGGGACGAGCTAGATTTGCCTTTCTCAGAGGAGGAGTTAATGTTGGTTGTGTCGTCTCTCCCAAACGGGAAAGCCCCGGGCCCTGACGGGTTTAGCAACTCGTATTACAAACAATTTAAAGAAATTCTCTCTCCTTACCTACTCAGATATTACAACTCCATTAATGAAGGAGAGAGATTTTCGCCATTATCATTACGAGCACACATTACTGTTATCCCCAAGCCCCACAAATCCCCAGAACTAATTGCTAACTATCGCCCTATCTCCCTGATCAATACTGACTTGAAAATATATTCAAAGATTATTGCAACCTGCCTTAACCGTGTTCTCCCTACACTCATACATAACGACCAGGTGGGCTTTGTCCCTGGTCGTGAGGCTAGGGATAACACTGTTCACAACATCATGCTCCTCTGGTATGCCTCCAACCATGGGGGGCGACGAATACAAGCTGTCGCTCTTCGCCAACAACATCCTATTTTCCCTCACTCAGCCTGAGTCCTCGATACCTATATTAATTTCTGAACTTAAGACTTTCCAGTCCCTCACAGATTTTCTGGTTAACCATTCTAAATTGGAGATTCTCGCCCTCTGTTTGTCGGAGAGCTCTGTAGCATCCATTAAGCAGACATGCCCCTTAAAATGGTGCAAGGGATCGCTCAAATACTTGGGTATTTCTCTTCCCAACACTTTCGATAAACTGTTCCAAGAGAACTATATTCCTATCAAGACCGCAATTATGCGCGACCTATCTTCATGGAGCTCGAAGAAGCTCTCATGGTGGGGACGGATTAACACGATAAAGATGAACATCTTCCCCAGAATCCTATACATAATGGGGGCGGTCCCGATACCCTTGCCTCCCAAATACCTTCCCCAGGTGCAGGGCCTATTCAGTGCTTTCATCTGGAAAATAAAACCACAGAGGATTAATAAATCTTCCATGTCCCTCTTGAGAGAACACGGGGGATTGAGTGTCCCTGACCTGGATAAATACAAGACCTCATTACATATACAAAGGATCCTTGAATGGAGGGTGGTGGGGAAACAGAGGAGATGGGTCCGACTAGAGGAACATCTTAATTTAAATCCATCACTGGCTACAATGCTATGGAGCCCCACTTTCCATGACACAACCAAGTTGCTCTCCTTCCCGATCACCAGGGAAACTGTGGGGGTGTGGGATCGAGCTATACAGCAAAATCCTTGCCTATCCTCTAACCCGAGCCCTTTGACATCCCTCACTCGCAACTCAGTCTTCTCATTGGGATCTCTAGGGGGCCCGCACCCTCCTCCATGCCCAGACGACAATGTACAAATATTTAATATCACTCATAACGAACACATACTTACTCAGGAACAATTGATTGAAAAGGGCCATGGTTGGGCATGAAATTGGTTTTCCTATAGAAGGCTCCATAATTATATCAACACTCACACTCTCAGGAGTAACATGGTTCGTCCCCCTACTAACCTGGAGAAGCTGTTCTTGTAGAGTTCCCCAGCGAGACACTCCCTATCTACCATATATAAAATTATAACTCAGCCGTTACCAGGCATTTTACCGCACTCAATGGAGATGTGGGAGAGGGAGCTGGGTAGGATCATCCTTCCACAAACGGCGGCCTCCATATTTCTAAGTACTAAAAAATCCTCCACTTCTGCATCCATCCTTGCAACTAATTACAAAATCCTACAATGCTGGTATTTAACCCCACGAAAAATACACAAATTATACCCAAGCACTAACAATAAATGTTGGAGATGCGGACATTATGGCAGCGGCATGGGCCACATGTGGTGGTGGTGCTCAAGGTTGAATAGCTTTTGGTACGAAGTAATGGCAGAGGTCGAGAAGATTCTAAATACCCAGTTACCACCAGATCCCCTTATTTGGTTATTGAATAGACCTTTAAAACTTCCACTCAAATCCCTCTCCCCGCTGTTTAGGATATTCACAAATAGTGCTAAATTATTGATAGCGAGACACTGGAGGGCTCCAGACATCCCCTCTTTGGGAATGTGGAGACTCAAGGTATCTGAATTGTTAGAGCTAGAGGAATACGCCGAATATAAGAAAGGGTCTTCAGACAACTTTGCAGCTTTTCGGGTTATCTGGGAGGACTATCAGAAATCCATACACACTTTATAACGATGTTCTTGGGGCAACTAGACCTTAGGTACCACACCAATACTATTTCTGACTGTTGAGATTTGGTCAAACCTTTTTCCTTCTATTTAAGAGCTCTGGGCCGAGTGGCTCCCCCCCGGGACTGGACACCCCGTACTGCTGCACCTCTTGCTCTAAATGCGACTTTTTCCCCTCCCTTTTTCCCTACATATCCAGTTTTTACCTGTTTATATACGAAATGTGGAGACTGTGTCGATGCACCGATTCTATTGATGTAATTTTATACTTCTGAACTCAATGTGATTTTGATGTGTGTTGTTCACGTTTTCCATGCCAATAAAAAAGAATTTGACTAAAAAAATAAATCTACTATGGCAATTTTTTTTGAAGGTTTATTTTTTTATGTTGTTACTCAGCAAAGACAACCCCTGTTCTGTAGAGTCAGATTGTAAACTTTTGGCGAGATTTTAGTGGCTATCTTCTTTTAATGGAGTAAACTTTGTAATTTAGCACTCTCATTATTTACAGTGTGAGAAGTTGCAGTCAATTTCTTCTATGCAAAAACAATTTACTACGCTGTTCTTCTTGATTGAAAATGAACATTTTGCAAAAATTAAAACACTTTCTTTATAATGATTTTTTTTTTTTGACAGTAATAACTATAAAAAAGAGCCCAGTATATCCATCATGCCAGTATGCAAATGGAATTTAGTTTGTTTAGATTATTATTAACATGATACAATGTACAAAAATAACAGTCCAAACAAATATTTTGAGCTCCCAAATAGACTATGTTTTTGACATTTTTGTTTTGCATTGCAAATTTCAATTCTGATAACATGAACTTAATGGGTCATTATAGTCAAAAAATGACATCTAATTCGTTAGACCATGTAATTTTTCACAATATCGACCCTTTGCTACTTCATGTTTAACCCCTGTAAATTAGTTAAACACACAGTAGAAATACCGCTTGGGTTTTGCAGAGCACTGCTGCTTCCAAGCGGAAAACGGCACTGATCCAGTCAGCAGCACTAGTTCCACATCAGAGTCATGCGACTAGTGCTGCTGATTGGATCAGCTACATTTTCTACTCAGGATCAGAAGTGCTCTATGGGTCCTGAGTGATATTTCTACCGTGTTAAACTCTTTTGCGAGGGTTAAACACACAGTAATGCAGGCTTGATAGTCTTGAATTGAAAGTCAACCCTAGTGTTTGTAAAAAGATAGCATTGACTATTGAATTTTTTTCAAGCGATTGCCATTCTGAGCTGCTCAGGCAGCCCATGGAAGAAATGTATTTTGCTAAGAGGTGACGTTTTCACCTCTTAGCAAATAGCGTGCGGGAAATGCGACTCCCAAGTAGTGTCATGAACAGTTCGCTGGAGAACAATTCCCGGTGAACATAGCTTGTTCGCGTTCACCGCTGCGGGCGAACATATGCGATGTTCGATCCGCCCCCTATTCGTCATCATTGAGGAAACTTTGACCCTGCCTTCTGACACATTTGAGCCAATCAGCAGCAGACACTCCCTCACAGACCCTCCCAGCTCCTGGGCAGCAGCCATTTTAGATTCATTACGATCTTGCTTTCTTAGTGAGAGGAGCTTTAGTGTTGCTGCTGACATTATAGGGAAATAGATAGCTAGGCTAGTGTATTTAGTGTCCACTACAGTCCTGAAGGACTCATCTAATCTCTGCTGTAAGGACAGCACCCCAAAAAGCCCTTTTTAGGGCTAGAACTTTTTTATTATTTGTAATTTTATTTGCATTTGCCTGGCTTTCAGCCTGTGTGTGAGGCTCACAGCATATACTGTGATTAGTGCCACCACTGATATCTGCTTAACATTAGTGTAAATTTAAACAACAAAACTTTTAAATCATTTTGCTAGTGTAATCTAATTTCATTTTCTATCAGGCCTGTGTGTCAGGCTTACACAGCATATACTGTGGTTAATTGCTGTGCCAGCAGCCACCACTCATATCTGCTTAACATTATTGTAAATTTAAAAAAACAACAACTTTTAAAGCATTTTGTTAGTGTAATCTAATTTCATTTTCTATCAGGCCTGTGTCTCAGGCTCACACAGCATATACTGTGGTTAATTGCTCTGTGCCAGCCAGGCAGCCACCACTCATATCTGCTTAACATTAGTGTAAATTTAAACAACAAAACTTTTAAATCATTTTGCTAGTGTAATCTAATTTCATTTTCTATCAGGCCTGTGTGTCAGGCTTACACAGCATACACTGTGGTTAATTGCTGTGCCAGCCACCACTCATATCTGCTTAACATTATTGTAAATTTAAAAAAAAAACTTTTAAATCATTTTGCTAGTGTAATCTAATTTCATTTTCTATCAGGCCTGTGTCTCAGGCTCACACAGCATATACTGTGGTTAATTGCTGTGCCAGCAGCCAGCACTCATATCTGCTTAACATTATTATAAATTAAAAAAAAAAACTTTTAAATCATTTTGATAGTGTAATCTAATTTCATTTTCTATCAGGCCTGTGTGTCAGGCTTTCACAGCATATACTGTGGTTAATTGCTGTGCCAGCAGCCACCACTCATATCTGCTTAACATTATTGTAAATTTAAACAACAAAACTTTTAAATCATTTTGCTAGTGTAATCTAATTTCATTTTCTATCAGGCCTGTGTGTCAGGCTTACACAGCATATACTGTGGTTAATTGCTGTGCCAGCAGCCACCACTCATATCTGCTTAACATTATTGTAAATTTAAAAAAAAAAAATTAAATCATTTTGCTAGTGTAATCTAATTTCATTTTCCATCAGGCCTGTGTGTCAGGCCCACATCATATAGTGTGATTAATAGCTCTTTTTTCCACCACTTATATCTGGTGTAACATTAGTGTAATTTTTTTTTTTTTTACATCAGTCCTCTTCTAGTGTTATTTAATTTTAGTTGCCAGGCCAGCCTGGCTGCCATTAGTGCCAGCCTGTGTGTCAGGCTGCCAGCATATACTGTGCCTACTTCTATCCTGAGTGCCATCACTCCTATCTGTTGTAACATTAGTGTAACTGTTTTAAAAAAAAACTTTTACATCAGTCTACTATTGTTATTTAATTGCAGTTGCCTGTCTGCCAGCGTGTTTGCCAGGCCCATTTTCCAACTAGTGCCACAAATCAGATTTGTTATAACAGTAGTGTAAATATTTTAAATAAAAACTTTTTTGACTGAATCATCAGTCTGCTAGTGCAATTGAATTGCAGTTGCCTGCCTGCCAGCGTGTGTGCCAGGTCCACTTGCCAACTAGTGCCACCAATCATATTTGTTATAACAGTATTGTAAATATTTAAAATAAAAAGTTTTTTGACTGAGAAACATCAGTCATCTAGTGTAATCTAATTGCAGTTTCCTTCCTCCCAGCATGTGTGCCAGGCCCACTTGCCAACTAGTGCCATTAATCATATGTGTTGTAACAGTATTGTAAATATTTTAAATAAAAACTTTTTTGACTGTGAAACATCAGTCATCTAGTGTAATCTAATTGCAGTTGCCTTCCTCCCAGGGTGTGTGCCAGGCCCACTTGCCAACTAGTGCCACCAATCATATTTGTTATAACAGTTTTGAAAATATTTAAAATAAAAACTTTTTTGACTGTGAATCATCAATCTGGTAGTGCAATTGAATTGCAGTTGCCTGCTTGCCAGCTTGTGTGCCAGGCCCACTTGCAACTAGTGCCACCAATCATATTTGTTATAACAGTATTTTAAATATTTTAAAAAAAATTTTTTTGACTGTGAAGCATCAGTCAGCTAGTGTAATTTAATTGCAGTTGCCTGTCTGCCAGCATGTGTGCCAGGCCCACTTTCCAACTAGTGCCACAAATCATATTTGTTATAACAGTAGTGTAAATATTTTAAATAAAAACTTTTTTGACTGAATCATCAGTCTGCTAGTGCAATTGAATTGCAGTTGCTTGTCTGCCAGCGTGTGTGCCAGGCCCACTTGCCAACTAGTGCCACCAATCATATTTGTTATAACAGTATTTTAAATATTTAAAAAAAAAACTTTTTTGACTATGAAGCATCAGTCAGCTAGAGTAATCTAATTGTAGTTGCCTTCCCCCCAGCATGTGTGCCAGGCCCACTTGCCAACTAGTGCCACCAATCATATTTGTTATAACAGTAGTGTAAATATTTACAATAAAAACTTTTTTGACTGTGAATCATCAGTCTGCTAGTGTAATTGAATTGCAGTTGCCTGCCTGCCAGCGTGTGTGCCAGGCCCACTTGCCAACTAGTGCCACCAATCATATTGGTTATTACAGTAGTGTTAATATTTAAAATTAAAACTTTTTTGACTGTGAATCATCAGTCTGCTAGTGCAATTGAATTGCAGTTTCCTGCCTGCCAGCGTGTGTGCCAGGCCCACTTGCCAACGAGTGCCACCAATTATATTTGTTATAACAGTATTTTAAATATTTTAAAAAAAAACTTTTTTTACTGTGAAGCATCAGTCAGCTAGTGTAATCTAATTGCAGTTGCCTTCCTCCCAGCGTGTGTGCCAGGCCCACTTGCCAACTAGTGCCACCAATCATATTTGTTGTCACAGTAACTAGGTAGCTATTAAATAGTTAATAACTATTTAATAGCTATTATACCTAGTTAAAATAATTAACAATTTACCTGTAAAATAAATATAAACCCTAACATAGCTATAATGTAATAAACTTTTTTATTATACTCTTGTGTAATCCACATTCCTTATACAGGGAGTGCAGAATTATTAGGCAAATGAGTATTTTGACCACATCATCCTCTTTATGCATGTTGTCTTACTCCAAGCTGTATAGGCTCGAAAGCCTACTACCAATTAAGCATATTAGGTGATGTGCATCTCTGTAATGAGAAGGGATGTGGTCTAATGACATCAACACCCTATATCAGGTGTGCATAATTATTAGGCAACTTCCTTTCCTTTGGCAAAATGGGTCAAAAGAAGGACTTGATAGGCTCAGAAAAGTCAAAAATAGTGAGATATCTTGCAGAGGGATGCAGCACTCTTAAAATTGCAAAGCTTCTGAAGCGTGATCATCGAACAATCAAGCATTTCATTCAAAATAGTCAACAGGGTCGCAAGAAGCGTGTGGAAAAACCAAGGCGCAAAATAACTACCCATGAACTGAGAAAAGTCAAGCGTGCAGCTGCCAAGATGCCACTTGCCACCAGTTTGGCCATATTTCAGAGCTGCAACATCACTGGAGTGCCCAAAAGCACAAGGTGTGCAATACTCAGAGACATGGCCAAGGTAAGAAAGGCTGAAAGACGACCACCACTGAACAAGACACACAAGCTGAAACGTCAAGACTGGGCCAAGAAATATCTCAAGACTGATTTTTCTAAGGTTTTATGGACTGATGAAATGAGAGTGAGTCTTGATGGGCCAGATGGATGGGCCCGTGGCTGGATTGGTAAAGGGCAGAGAGCTCCAGTCCGACTCCGACGCCAGCAAGGTGGAGGTGGAGTACTGGTTTGGGCTGGTATCATCAAAGATGAGCTTGTGGGGCCTTTTCGGGTTGAGGATGGAGTCAAGCTCAACTCCCAGTCCTACTGCCAGTTTCTGGAAGACACTTTCTTCAAGCAGTGGTACAGGAAGAAGTCTGCATCCTTCAAGAAAAACATGATTTTCATGCAGGACAATGCTCCATCACACGCGTCCAAGTACTCCACAGCGTGGCTGGCAAGAAAGGGTATAAAAGAAGAAAATCTAATGACATGGCCTCCTTGTTCACCTGATCTGAACCCCATTGAGAACCTGTGGTCCATCATCAAATGTGAGATTTACAAGGAGGGAAAACAGTACACCTCTCTGAACAGTGTCTGGGAGGCTGTGGTTGCTGCTGCACGCAATGTTGATGGTGAACAGATCAAAACACTGACAGAATCCATGGATGGCAGGCTTTTGAGTGTCCTTGCAAAGAAAGGTGGCTATATTGGTCACTGATTTGTTTTTGTTTTGTTTTTGAATGTCAGAAATGTATATTTGTGAATGTTGAGATGTTATATTGGTTTCACTGGTAAAAATAAATAATTGAAATGGGTATATATTTGTTTTTTGTTAAGTTGCCTAATAATTATGCACAGTAATAGTCACCTGCACACACAGATATCCCCCTAAAATAGCTAAAACTAAAAACAAACTAAAAACTACTTCCAAAAATATTCAGCTTTGATATTAATGAGTTTTTTGGGTTCATTGAGAACATGGTTGTTGTTCAATAATAAAATTAATCCTCAAAAATACAACTTGCCTAATAATTCTGCACTCCCTGTATAGTTCTTTACCTCTCATATGCTGTTTTTTACAGCGCGTTCCAATATCCCCTTGTTCTTTTTCTATTTTGGTTTGATGTTAGGAGGTGCACTTACCTTTTGGGAATAGCATTTGAGATTTGAGCGTTGTATCTTATACCTACCCTGTTGTTTTGATAAACCCCTAGTCTAAACACCCATAATCTGCTGCCCCCGACATTGCCAACACCAAAATAAAGTTATTAACCCCTAATCTGCCGCTCCCGACATCGCCGCCACAAATAAAAGTTATTAGCCCCTATTCTGCTGCTCCACAACATCACCGTCACTATAATAAAGTTATTAACCCCTATTCCCCCACACCCCAACATCGCCGACACTATAATAAAGCTATAAACCCCCATTCCTCCGCTCCCCGACATCGCCGCCACTAAATAAAGTTATAAACCCCTAAACCTCTGGCCTCCAACATCACCGCTACTAAATAAACCTATTAACCCCTAAACCGCCAGCCCCCCACATCGCAAAAAAAAAAATTAAACTATTAACCCCTAAACCTAACAACCCCCTAAACTTTAAATTAAAATTACAATATCCCTATCTTAAAATAAATAAAAACGTACCTGTGAAATTAAAAAAACCTAAGTTTAAACTAACAATTAACCTAACATAACTATTATACTAAAATTAAAATAACTACCAATTAAATAAACTATAAGAATTACCCATCAGGTCCCAGCTTTAACTTTATGTTTGGCCGCAGCCTTTTTGTAGGCCTTTGCCCTGATGCGGAGTGCTATGCCTTAATCAGACCATTTAAACAGCTTACTTGCGGTGGAGTAGATATATAGTGAGATAGTACCTGTCAGAGGCTTGTGTCCTTGGTAAGTGCGTTGTAGCCTGGGTGCTGTTGATTACTTAGGATTGTAGAAGCAGTAACCTCTATTATACGGCTGCGATGCCGATTCCGTCTCAGTGAGACTCATCCGATGTGACGCAGTTGGAGGATCACTGTGACTAGGCCTCGCTTAGCTTCAGGTTTCTTATTCTGCCTGGTTGAGATATTTATGTGAAACGAGATATTCCGCCAGTGTTGCAGTTTGTCCCCTATGTGTTGGCTCTTAGGATGGGGAGTAAAGGGAGGGATTATGCCATGTTAACCCCTTAATGACTGACGACGTACGTCCTAAACAAATACAGCTAATGCCTGAGGACGTACGGCGTACGTCGTCAGCATTGGAAATCGGTGGAAGCGATCCTGATCGCTTCCAGCCGCTTTCCGGATATTGCAGTGATGCCTCAATATTGAAACATCCTGCAATAACACTTTTTCCCCATCCAATGCAGAGAGAGCCACTCTGTGGCCCTCTCTGCATCAGCCATCGTTGGCCGCAATCGTTGGTGGGTGGGAGCTGATGTGGGAGGCGGGTGGGCGGCCATCGATGGTTTGTTGCAGCAAGAGAGGGTGGGATCGGGGGCGGGGTCTCCGGGGGTGCACACGGACACGCGCCCATGCGCCCTCTCTCTCAAAAGTGGGAGAGAGGGGGGTTTGAAATAAAAAAACAGAATTTATGTTTACCTGATAAATTTCTTTCTCCAACGGTGTGTCCAGTCCACGGCTTCATCCTTACTTGTGGGATATTCTCTTCCCCTACAGGAAATGGCAAAGAGAGCACACAGCAAAAGCTGTCCATATAGCCCCCCCTCTGGCTCCGCCCCCCAGTCATTCGACCGACGGTTAGGAGAAAAAGGAGAAACTATAGGGTGCCGTGGTGACTGTAGTGTATAAAGAAAGACATTTTTCAAACCTGGTTAAAAACCAGGGCGGGCCGTGGACCGGACACACCGTTGGAGAAAGAAATTTATCAGGTAAACATAAATTCTGTTTTCTCCAACATTGGTGTGTCCGGTCCACGGCTTCATCCTTACTTGTGGGAACCAATACCAAAGCTTTAGGACACGGATGAAGGGAGGGAGCAAACCAGGTTACCTAAACGGAAGGCACCACGGCTTGCAAAACCTTTCTCCCAAAAATAGCCTCCGAAGAAGCATAAGTATCGAATTTGTAAAATGTGGCAAAAGTATGCAGAGAAGACCAAGTTGCTGCCTTACAGATCTGATCAACAGAAGCCTCGTTCTTGAAAGCCCATGTGGAAGCCACAGCTCTAGTAGAATGAGCTGTAATTCATTCAGGAGGCTGCCGTCCGTCAGTCTCATAAGCCAATCGGATGATGCTTTTCAGCCAAAAAGAAAGAGAGGTAGCAGTAGCTTTCTGCCCTCTCCTCTTACCAGAATACACAACAAACAAAGATGATGTCTGTCTGAAATCCTTTGTTGCTTCTAAATAGAACTTTAAAGCACGGACCACATCTAGATTGTGTAACAAGCGTTCCTTCTTTGAAACTGGATTCGGACACAGAGAAGGAACAACAATTTCCTGGTTAATATTCCTGTTGTAAACGACCTTTGGAAGAAAACCAGGCTTGGTACGTAAAACTACCTTATCTGTATGGAATACCAGATAGGGAGAAGTACACTGCAAAGCAGATAATTCAGAAACTCTTCTAGCAGAACAAATAGCAACCAAAAACAGAACTTTCCAAGATAGTAACTTAATATCTATGGAATGCATGGGTTCAAACGAAACCCCCTGAAGAACTCAAAGAACTAAATTTAGACTCCAAGGAGGAGTCATGTGTCTGTAAACAGGCTTGATTCTAACTAACGCCTGTACAAACGCCAGACAGAACAGATATTTGTCCTTTTAAGGAACTAGCTGACAAACCTTTATCCAGACCTTCTTGGAGAAAGGAAAGTATCCTAGGAATTTTAATTTTATTCCAAGGGAATCCCTTGGATTCACACCAACGGATATATTTTTGCCATATCTTATGGTAAATCTTCCTAGTTACAGGTTTTCTGGCTTGAACCAGAGTATCTATGACTGTATCTGAAAACCCACGCTTAGATAGAATCAAGTGTTCAATTTCCAAGCAGTCAGTTGGAGAGAGACTAGATTTGGATGTTCGGACGGACCTTGTACTAGAAGATCCTGCCTCAAAGGTAGCTTCCATGGTGGAGCCGATGACATATTCACCAGGTCTGCATACCAAGTCCTGCATGGCCACGCAGGGGCTATTATAATCACTGAGGCCTGCTCCTGTTTGATCCTGGCTACAAGCCTGGGAAGGAGAGGAAACGGTGGAAATACATAAGCTAGGTTGAATGACCAAGGCGCCACTAATGCATCCACCAGTGTCGCCTTGGGATCCCTGGATCTGGACCCGTATCGAAGAACCTTTGCGTTCTGGCGAGACGCCATCAAATCCATATCTGGAATGCCCCATAGTTGAGTTAACTGGGCCAAAACCTCCGGGTGGAGTTCCCACTCCCCCGGATGAAAAGTCTGACGACTTAAATAATCCGCCTCCCAGTTGTCCACTCCTGGGATGTGAATTGCAGATAGGTGGCAGGAGTGATCCTCCGCCCATTTGATGATCTTGGATACCTCTCTCATCGCTAAGGAACTCTTTGTTCCCCCCTGATGATTGATGTACGCTACAGTTGTCATATTGTCCGACTGGAACCTTATGAATTTGGCCTTTGCTAGGTGAGGCCACGCCAGGAGCGCATTGAATATCGCTCTCAGTTCTAAAATGTTTATCGGGAGAAGAGACTCTTCTCGAGACCATAGACCTTGAGCTTTCAGAGAGTCCCAGACCACACCCCAGCCTAAGAGACTGGCGTCGGTCGTGACAATGACCCATTCTGGTCTGCGGAAACTCATTCCTTGAGACAGGTGATCGTGAGACAACCACCAGCGGAGAGAATCCCTGGTTACCTGGTCTACTTGAATCTGGGGAGACAAGTCTGCATAGTCCCCATTCCACTGATTGAGCATGCACAGTTGTAATGGTCTTAGATGAATTCGAGCAAAAGGAACTATGTCCATTGCTGCAACCATCAATCCTACTACTTCCATGCACTGAGCTATGGAAGGCTGAAGAATAGAGTGAAGAACTTGACAAGCGTTTAGAAGCTTTGACTTTCTGACCTCTGTCAGGAAGATCTTCATTTCTAAAGAATCTATTATTGTTCCCAAAAAGAGAACTCTTGTTGACGGAGACAGGGAACTCTTTTCTACGTTCACCTTCCACCCGTGAGATCTGAGAAAGGCTAGAACAATGTCTGTATGAGCCTTTGCTTTGGAAAGGGACGACGCTTGGATTAGAATGTCGTCTAGATAAGGTGCAATGCCCCTCGGTCTTAGAACCGCTAGAAGGGACCCTAGCACCTTTGTGAAAATTCTGGGAGCAGTGGCTAAACCGAACGGAAGAGCCACGAACTGGTAATGTTTGTCCATGAAGGCGAACCTCAGGAAATGATGATGATCTTTGTGGATAGGGATATGCAGGTAGGCATCCTTTAAGTCCACAGTAGTCATATATTGACCCTCCTGGATTGTTGGTAAAATTGTCCGAATGGTTTCCATTTTGAATGATGGAACTCTGAGGAATTTGTTTAGAATTTTTAGATCCAGAATTGGCCTGAAAGTTCCCTCTTTTTTGGGAACTACAAACAGGTTTGAGTAAAAACCCAGACCTTGTTCCGCTGTTGGAACTGGGTTTATCTCCTACGCAATGTAAGAATGCCTGTCTCTTTATCTGGTCTGAAGATAAGCGAGACATGTGGAACCTTCCCCTTGGAGAAAGTTCCTTGAACTCTAGAAGATACCCCTGAGAGACTATTTCTAGTGCCCAGGGATCCTGAACGTCTCTTGCCCAAGCCTGAGCGAAGAGAGAAAGTCTGCCCCCTACTAGATCCGGTCCCGGATCGGGGGCTACCCCTTCATGCTGACTTGGTAGCAGCAGCAGGCTTCTTGGCCTGTTTACCCTTGTTCCAGCCTTGCAATGGTTTCCATGCTGGCTTAGGCTGGGAAGAGTTGCCTTCTTGTCTGGAGGCCGCAGAGTTAGGATTCGGTCCGTTCCTGAAATTGCGAAAGGAACGAAAATTAGATTTGTTCTTAGCCTTGAAAGGCCTATCCTGTGGGAGGGCATGTCCCTTTCCACTAGTAATGTCTGAAATAATCTCTTTCAATTCCGGCCCGAAAAGGGTCTTACCCTTGAAAGGAATATTAAGCAATTTATTCTTGGACGACACATCCGCCGACCATGATTTCAGCCAAAGCGCTCTGCGCGCCACTATTGCAAACCCTGAATTTTTCGCCGCTAACTTAGCCAATTGGAAAGCGGCATCCAAAATAAAGGAATTAGCCAACTTTAGTGCGTGAATTCTGTCCATGACTTCATCATATGGAGTCTCTTTTTGGAGCGAATTTTCTAGTTCCTCGAACCAAAAATACGCTGCCGAGGTGACAGGAATAATGCACGAGATTGGTTGAAGCAGGAAGCCTTGCTGAACAAATATCTTTTTTAGCAATCCTTCCAATTTTTTATCCATAGGATCTTTAAAAGCTTAACTGTCCTCAATAGGAATAGTTGTGCGCTTAGCTAACGTTGACACTGTCCCCTCAACCTTAGGAACCGTTTGCCATGCGTCCCTTCTGGGGTCAACAATGGGGAACATTTTCTTGAATATAGGAGGTGGAACAAAAGGTATACCTGGCTTTTCCCACTCCTTAGTCACTATATCAGCCACCCGCTTGGGTATCGGAAAGGCATCAGCGTGCACTGGGACCTCTAAGAATTTGTCCATCTTGCACAATTTCTCTGGAATTACCAAAGAATCACAGTCATCAAGAGTAGTTAGGACCTCCTTAAGCAGGGCGCGGAGATGTTCTAACTTAAATTTAAATTTTACGACATCAGTGTCTGCCTGCTGAGAAACTTTTCCTGAATCAGAAATTTCCCCCTCAGACAGGCCCTCCCTCACTGCCAATTCAGATTGATGTGAGGGTATAACTGATAAATTGTCCTCAGCGCCAACCTGCTCATCTTCTGTATTTAAAACTGAGCTGTCGCGCTTTCTAGGGTATGATGGCAGTTTGGATAACAGATTTGCTATTGAATTATCCATTACTGCTGTTAACTGTTGCATAGTAACAAGCATTGGCGCGCTAGATGTACTAGGTATCGCCTGCGCGGGCAAAACTGGTGTTGACACAGAAGGAGAGGATGAGGAACTATCCCCACTACCTTCATTAGAAGAATCATCTTGGGCAATCTTATTCAATGTGGCAGTACTGTCCATACTTTGCTTGGACGCTATGACACAATTTGCACAAACATTAATTGGGGGAACCACCTTGGCTTTCATACACACAGAACATAAGCCATCTGAAGGTATAGACATGTTAGACAGAATTTGGCAGGCTAATAATGCAATAAAATCGTTTTTAAAGAAAAGCGTTACTGTCCCTTTAAATAATAAACAGGCACACTTTATTTCTGATATATTGAAAAACAATGAAGGCAATGTCCGATTTTTACAAAATTTTTACCCCAGAGTCCTAATGCCCTGAAAGTATTGCACACCAAGTTTCAAGACTTTAACCCTTAAAATGAGCAAACCGGAGCTATTTGTTCAATTAGACAATTTTAGTACACTACAATCACAGCCACAACCTTGCTGCGGCTTTTTACCTTCCCTGAGAGTTATTCAGCAATGAAATAAACCTTCCAAAGTCCGTTTTAGGATGCCACAGGACCCCTCACATGAAGCTGCATGCACTGCCATGAAAGTAAACTGAGCAATTGAGGCGCGAAAACGGGGCCTCCTTCCTCTGCATACCAGAGTGAAGGGGCCTTCCTGACTGAAATAGCCGTCTAACTCAATGCCAGGCGATAACAAACGTTCCCAAAGTGCTTTTAAGTGCACAAAACACTCTAAATGCCATTAAAATATGAAATAAAACAATCGATTTAGCCCACAATAGTGTCAACCAGTGTATAGCCCATTTGCAAGCCTTAATCTGTTATGAGTCTGAGAAAATGGCTTACTTACCCCTTAAGGGAAAAATGACAGTCTTCTACCATTTCTGCTTCTCCAGTCTTCTACCATTAGCATGTCTTGTTAGAAATATGACTGATCATACCTTGAGCAGAAAAGTCTGCAAACTGTTCCCCCCAACTGAAGTTCTCTGGGCTCAACAGTCCTGCGTGGGAACAGCAATTGATTTTAGTTACTGCTGCTAAAATCATACTCCTCTTTAAACAGAACTCTTCATCCTTTTCTGTTTTAGAGTAAATAGTACAAACCGGCATTATTTTAAAATAACAAACTCTTGATAGAAGAATAAAAAACTACAACTAACACCACATACTCTTTACCATCCCCGTGGAGATGCTACTTGTTCAGAGCGGCAAAGAGAATGACTGGGGGGGCGGAGCCAGAGGGGGGGGGGCTATATGGACAGCTTTTGCTGTGTGCTCTCTTTGCCATTTCCTGTAGGGGAAGAGAATATCCCACAAGTAAGGATGAAGCCGTGGACCGGACACACCAATGTTGGAGAAATAAAATCTATTTAAGTGATCTGGGAGGGGGTGGGGTGTTGATCTTTGGGGGGGGGAAGCTACACTACAGAAAAAAAAAAAAGTTAAATAAAAAAACTTTTTTGTAAACTGGGTACTGGCAGACAGCTGCCAGTACCCAAGATGGCTCCTAATAAGTTAGAGGGGGAGGATTAGAGAGCTGTTTGGGGGGGGATCAGGGAGGTTGGGGGTTTAGGAAGGATCCTACAAACCAGCATATGTAAATATGCTTTAAAAAAACCATACCTTTTATTTTAGAACTGGCAGACTTTCTGCCAGTACTTAAGATGGCGGGGACGATTGTGTGGGGGAGGGAAGAGAGCTGTTTGGGAGGGATCAGGGGGTGATATGTGTCACGTGGGAGGCTGATATCTACACTAAAATTAACCCTGCAAGCTACCTAATTAACCCCTTCACTGCTAGCCATAATGCACATGTGATGCGCAGCGGCATTTAGCGGCCTTCTAATTACCAAAAAACAAGCCAAAGCCATATATGTCTGCTATTTCTGAACAAAGGGGATCCCAGAGAAGCATTTACAACCATTTGTGCCATAATTGCACAAGTTGTTTGTAAATAATTTCAGTGAGAAACCTAAAATTGGGAAAAATTTAAAGTTTTTTTTTATTTAATCGCATTTGGAGGTGAAATGGTGGCATGAAATATACCAAAATGGGCCTAGATCAATACTTGGGGTTGTCTACTACACTACACTAAAGCTAAAATTAACCCTACAAGCTCCCTACATGTGCCCTAATTAACCCCTTCACTGCTGGGCATAATACACATGTGGTGCACAGTGGAATTAGCAGCCTTCTAATTACCAAAAAGCAACGCCAAAGCCATATATATCTGCTATTTTTGAACAAAAGGGATCCCAGAGAAGCATTTACAACCATTTGTGCCATAATTGCACAAGTTGTTTGTAAATAATTTCAGTGAGAAACCTAAAGTTTGTGAAAACATTGGTGAAAAAGTAAACAATTTTTTATATTTGGCGCATTTGGCAGTGAAATGGTGGCATGAAATATACCAATGGGCCTAGATCAATACTTTGGGATGTCTCCAAAAAAATATATATACATGTCAAGGGATATTCATGGATTCCTGAAAGATATCAGTGTCCCAATGTAATTAGCACTAATTTTGAAAAAAAGTGGTTTTGAAATAGCAAAGTGCTACTTGTATTTATTGCCCTATAACTTGCAAAAAAAGCAAAGAAAATGTAAACATTGAGTATTTCTAAACTCAGGACAAAATTTTGAAACTATTTAGCATGGGTGTTTTTTGGTGGTTGTAGATGTGTAACAGTTTTTGGGGGTCAAATTTTTTTCCATTTTTTCCTCATATTTTATAATATTTTTTATAGTAAATTATAAGATATGATGAAAATAATGGCGAGAAAAACGGTATATAATATGTGTGGGTACAGTAAATGAGTAAGAGGAAAATTACAGCTAAACACAAACACTGCAAAAATGTAAAAATAAAATTCAAAAGAGAGAGAACAGCACTCCATGAGATAGAACAGAAGCTGGAATAACTTCCATGCATGTTCATTTTTATTGTAACTCCTCAGGGTGTGCGTTCTTTTTGCACACTATGCCCCTTCACAGAGAAAAAATATCCTGAAGCATATCAGTCTGACCCTGCCCAATGACAGTCCAGCGCCGAAATACCAGGCAATTCCTCTCTGAACAAGGGAAGCAACAACCCCAGACGATCGTTTCGGCCTCCTATGGGCCTCGTCAGTGAGGTGCAGTTGTATCTCTCTAAGGGCAAGTGTGCATGGAGTCCACGTCTGGTTTCCCCATTACTCTTAGGGTGACCTAAGAGCAATTTGCATAAAATTCAAAAGAGAGAGAACAGCACTCTATGAGATAGAACAGAAGCTGGAATAACTTCCATGCATGTTCATTTTTATTGTAAATCCTCAGGGTGCACGTTCTTTTTGCACACTATGCCCCTTCACAGAGAAAAAATATCCTGAAGCATATCAGTCTGACCCTGCCCAATGACAGTCCAGCGCCAAAATATTAGGCAATTCCTCTCTGAACAAGGGAAGCAACAACCCCAGACAATCATTTCGTAATTCTTTTATTAGAAAAATAATCATATATGCATATATACAAAATAAAATCATAATAACAAATGCAAACAAAATATCTCTTGTTACAAAACTGAAATATTGACACAAATTTTTGTCATCAGAAAAAAAATCAAAAATCAAACATTAAACTTAAATAATCACACAAAATAAAATTAAACATATTTCAAATACAGACAAAAACAAACTGGAGAAAAAAAAAAAAAAACTAAATAAGCCAATCCTTCCACTTCTTTGTCTTCCAGATGCCTTCAGAATCTAATTCCCCATATCGCCTCCTATCAAAAGAAAAATACAAAAACAACTTCCCACGGATCATACCCACACAATTACCTACAGTAACTACCTCTTTCTTAAAAATCAAAATATTACGCACATCCCACAACACCTCCTTCACACAACATGCCAACAACCATATCAATCTCCTTTTCCACACCACTTCCACACAAACCATACATCATCATATTAAAAGTAAAAAACTGCACTCCAGTCAAACCCTTAATCATCCTTTTCAAACTTCTCCAAACATCCCTAGCATACTCACAATTCCAAAACAAATGAATAACACTCTCGCTTTGAAAACAACCATCTCTAGGACACACTTCTGAAGCCACTAAACGACGCATTCTCTGAAAATCCCTTGTTGGCAAACACTTATGCACACTCATCCAACTAATATCTTTCTGCCTATTCATCAAATACTTATTACACACATTTTTCCATACCAACACACATTCATTTTCATTCAAACCACCAATCAACTCAAGACCTTCCTTCTTCTCCAACATTTTCAACACCATTCTGTTTGCACACCACATCTCCCTACTAACATTCTCCAAACCATATTTTTTAATCCAACATTCCACCCTTACATAAAACCACGGAACAGCAAAACATACCGGTTTCTTTCTATCAATCTCAAATAAACCATATCGTCTTAAAACATTTCCACAAGCATACTTTACCATACAACCAGCCATGCTATCCTTACCACTCAGAACCACACACCTACTAACATATTTCACAGCCAAAAATCTCTCCACATTTGGAAAACCCTTACCACCAACATTCTTACTCTTAACAACAACATCTCTTTTCAAACGCTCCATACCAGAACTCCAGAAAAAAGAAAACAACACTCTCAAAATTCTCCGAAAAATCCTCTCAGGTGGCGGAAAAACTAACGCCAAATATAACATAATAGGGATCAAAACCGATTTAATAACTAACATTTTTCCTTCCAAAGATAAAGTCCTTAAAGACCAAAACTGAAGTTTTCTACTCACTTTATCAAAAACATTCTCCCAACTTTCCAAGCCTTTCAAATCCACATCAAATTTCACACCCAACACCTCAATTGCACCTTCAGTCACAGGCCATCCACAGGAATCAATCTCCCTATCATTACCAAAAACTTTAACTTTACACTTATTCCAATTAACTCTGAAACCACTTGCCATACAAAAACATTCAACTAAAATTTTCACCCTCCTCAAACCAGCCTGAGTCTCACATACCACACTCACATCATCCATATACCCAATCACTTTTAAACACCTTCCATTACTACCAGGAACACTCACACCTCTAACTAATTTATCCTTCCTCAAACTAGTTAATAATGGCTCAATAACACATACAAATAACACAGGAGACAAAGGACATCCTTGCCGCACTCCAGATTTAACACAAAATTCCTCAGTCAAAAAACCATTAACCTGGACTTGACTCACAATATCACTATACAAACATTTAAACCATCCAATAATCTTACCAGAAAAACCTAAACGTTCTAAAACATGAAACATAAAATCATTCACTACCCTATCATACGCTTTTTCAAAATCCACAATAGCAACAGCAACAGACCTCATCCTCTCCCTCACATACCACAGTACATCACGTAGTAACAACAAACTTTCAGAAATCTGACGCCCAGGAACAGCACACACTTGCTCTTCACCCACAACCTTACCAATCACTCCACGCATTCTATTTGCCAACACCTTTGCAATAACCTTATAGTCAACATTCAACAACGTAATCGGCCTCCAATTCCTCAAATCTCTCTTATCACCCTTTTTAAATAACAAAACAATTAAACCTTTCCTCATTGAAACAGGCAAAACATTCATTCTAAAAACAAACTTACAAACATCCAACATATCAACCCCAATCAAATTCCAAAAACAAGTATAAAATTCAACAGGCAAACCATCACAACCAGGTACCTTCACATTCTTAAAACTCCTAACAACCTCTGCAATCTCATCCAAACTTAGATCCCTTTCTAACATATCATTATCATATTTTTCCAACTTAACCTCAATGTTTTCCAACAACTCATTTTCCAATAAAACATCTCTTGTTTTTTCTTTATACAGCTCACTGTAAAACTCATGAACTTCACGCAAAACACCATCCGTACCATTAATTTCACACTCAACCTTATCAAAAACACTAACAAAACCAGTCTTTCCTTCAAAAGCTTTCTTAAAAAAATATTTACTACAAGACTCATCCTTTTCCATTTTCTCCAATCTTGCCATAAAAACAATTTTCTTTCCTTTTTCATGCATACACTTTTTAATGATCTTTCTTGCTTCAGCAATTTCCTCATGCACATCAATACCACAATTTCTCAATTCATACAAATACAACAACCTCAGATACCATTTATCATACAACTCCCTTTCCATTCTAGCTTTCTCACAGCCTTTCTTAATAAAAAACCTCTTTATTTCCACCTTCAACCATTCCCACCACATAAGCACATTTTCTTTCACGCCACCTTTCATACATCCAAACAAACTGACGCTTAAAATTCTCATCTTCTAACAAATCCACATTCAGTTTCCAAACACCCTTACCATACTTGATCTTCAAATCACAATTCACCTTACACATCAAAAGGGCATGATCCGTAAAGGGCATCCGCTTTAAAGAAAAATCATCAAACATAAAAATTTAGATAAAAAACAAAAATCAATTCGAGATTTTATCCCACCACTATCACTAAAGAAAGTAAAACCCTCCCCTGAAAAAGAAACAGACCCGAAGGCATCCTTCAAACCGAAAGATTTAAGCAAATCAAGTAAAAACTTCCCTGAGCTATCCACCCTACAATCACTCCCACCCTCTCTGTCCCCATTCTTAATAATACAATTAAAATCCCCAACCAAAAAATTTGGCTCTCGACCTGGCAGAAAAAACTTTAAAGTTTCAAAATTAAGCAAACGTTCTACCCTAGTTGGAGAAGCATATACATTAAACAAACGAAAAACAGTCCCACAAAAACTAAAACTAACCAAAAGTACCCGACCTGGGACAATATGAACTACATTAAGGATAGAAAAACTAAACCCCTTAAACAAAACTCCCACCCCCCCCCCCCCATTCCTATCAGAAGAACAAGACCATACTTTAGGACCATATTCCCAGTCAGCACATTTAGGATGTTCAGAGAGACCACATTCCTGCAAACAAAAAATATTAGCAGAACATACAGATAATAATTTAAAAATTGCAGCTCTCCTTGCTATAGTTGTCATACACCTGACATTAAGGGAAGAAATGGTCAGAAACATCACAAAAATAAATTAAAGAAAAACAAAAAAAAGAAATAACATCAGGACTTCTTCTTTCCTTTCTTTTTCTTAGGACTCAAAGTAGATCCTTTAAATCTGCCTCTGTGACGTTCCGACCTCCTAGGCTCCCCTATGCCAGCCTCATAACCAGTAACTTCAGCAAGTTGGTTCACATCTCTTTTATCTAGATAACCAACAGAAGAGGCATCAGAAAAGTCACCTATACACTGGCTTGAGTCAGAAGGAACGTCTTTAGTAGAGACAGAAGGAAACTCTGAAATTAAAGAGTCAGCATCACTTGTAGTATCTGGATCTGCACCCTTAACTACTGGAAGATTCAAATCAGGACTCTCCCATCCATCAGAATCCGCATCTATTTTTCGCTTGGAGGCAGATTTTTTCCCTTCAGTGTCCATATCCTCCTCAGAACTAGAGGACACAACAGCAGACCAATCAATGTTCTCCCCTTCACCAAGAACAGCATCAGGAGCAGCATCACAAGATGACTCAGTGAAGGAAAAATTCTCTGTCCCAGGAACAGCAACAGTATCATCCACAGAATTGGGCAACAGGGCTTCAAGAACATCTGAAGCAGCTATGACATTAGATGTAGCAAGATCCACCTCCTGAAGATGAGATTGGGCTTCCTCTACCTTCTCAGCCACAGGAACCACCACAGGAACATCAAACACCTCTCCGACAGGGACCCCAACTGCAGATTTCTTACACAAAAGAGGTAATATAGAGTTCAATGCCTCATCAGAGACCTCCTCCTCATTCACAGATGGCTCAACTGCAACTGAAGATGTTTTTTTTGCAACATCAGCATAGGAAGGCTTCACTCTATCAAGCCCCTGAAACATCTTCAAAGGACACATCCTGCACAGATGACTTGAAGAACCACACAGGTCACAGGTCCGGCGTTTACTACAGTGGGCAACAAGATGATCCTCCTGACCGCAATTTCGACATCTGGCACCTGGGCAATTTTCAGCAATGTGACCAAACAGGTTGCATTTACGGCAAAAAAGAGGCATGTCATCATAGTATAGTAAACCTCTATTTCCACCAATGGCAAAAGTCTGTGGAGGGTGTTTCTTTCCACCAATACCTAATTCATCTGGCACAAATCGCACCCAGAACCTGCGCTTTCCATTGAAAGTCCCAAACTGATTCTTCAGCTTGCTACCTCCTTGAACATCATCAAAGTAGTGACAAAGAAACAGACGAATTTCCACATCAGTGACCCAAGGGTTGTACATATGTACTGTCACCAGGATTCTTCTCTCCCTCTGCACACAGGCAACAAATTTCATGCCAACCAACTCTGGAGCAGCAGCCATATCAATAGTCCGTTGATAGCAGGTCTGTAAATAATGCTCATCGGTGAAAGCCACATCACAAATCCCTCTTGAAGGGAATGACTGAACACAATGCAAACTTGCTCTTGGCATCTTCAAAACACCCTCCAAAACCACCTGCTGGACATGAGCCAAACCAATCTTCTCTCGAAAGTCCTCAGAAATCAACACCCAAAGTGTATGGGGAACATTTGGCACATTGGTAGCCATATTTGCCCTATTGCCTCTTTAGGCTGGATTTCAGAGCGCCCCCCCCCCCCAAAAGCAGCATGTGGCTGAAGTCCAGGGACGATGCCACAAGGCCAAGGGGACGGCCCTACTACCCAGTTGCTCTACGCCTAAGGAGTAGCAACCCCCCCAATAGCAGCAGGAGCCCAAACCCCAAAGGGAAAGGACCCCAGGCCGAAGGAGCAGGTCTCCAGGCAGCAAATCTTTCAGCCAAGACCAAGCACAGAAAACTGCACTTGATCCAAGCCAAAGGCCCGAGAAGCAACCTCAGCTGATCGTTTCGGCCTCCTATGGGCCTCGTCAGTGAGGTGCAGTTGTATCTCTCTAAGGGCAAGTGTGCATGGAGTCCACGTCTGGTTTCCCCATTACTCTTAGGGTGACCTAAGAGCAATTTGCATAAAATTCAAAAGAGAGAGAACAGCACTCCATGAGATAGAACAGAAGCTGGAATAACTTCCATGCATGTTCATTTTTATTGTAACTCCTCAGGGTGCACGTTCTTTGTGTATAAAAATGTAAAAATAGCCTTGGTCCCAAACCGACAGAAAATGGAAAAGTGCTGTGGTCATTAAGGGGTTAAATAAATGTAGCCATAATGGGTTTAGGAGGAGCCCTCCTAGTGTGCGGCCATCTTCCAGCGTGGCCTGACTCCGCCCTAGCTATATGTTTTTTAAAAGAAAAATGTTTACAAAAATAATCAAAAAACTTTCACATTTGAATTGCACCACTCTTTTAAGGGTCATTCCAGCCAAAATTGGAATTCACATGTGAGCATTGCCCTTTTGAATAGAAGCATTTATACAATATGCATGAATAAGGAAAAATGCTTCTATTAAAAGTTATCACTTGCATTTGCATAGCTAGATATACTCTGTGCACCATCATATTAAATACTAAGGGGGATATTTATCCGACAGTGCGGATCAGGTCCGTATTCGGCATTGCACCAGCAGCTCTCGGCCGCCAGCATGGAGGTGTCAATCAATCCGATCGTTCTCGATCGGGTTGAATTGCGGCAATGTCTGTCCGCCTGCTCAGAGCAGGCGGGCAGGGTTATGAAGCAGCGCTCTTTTGACCGCTGCTTCATAACCGCTGTTTCTGGCGTGCCTGCAGGCTCGCCAGAAACACGAGACCTCAAGCTCCATCCGGAGCTTGATAAATGGGCCCCTAAAGCTGATCAGACCGCCAGTGGGTCAACAATTAACAACTTGAGTCATTACCAGGTAATATAAACAACCTAGGATCTCTAAGCAAGTGGGGACCACAGATCAATATTTTATGGTCAGATATAAAATTATGGCTATAAAAATACCAATACATTTCCAGTTTTAGTTCTTGTTCTTATCTGGGGCCATAAAACTAGTGCAGAAGGACCCAGTTGGGCAACCAGGGTATATATCATTGAAAATCATTTACTTGCCCTATTTGTTCTGACCATTAGGGAATATTTATTTCAATAATTTTACTGAAACTACCACTAGAAATGCAAATTTAAGGCGGTGGGAACAATTTTTATATACAGTGACACTAAAAGAGATCGAAAAGTGCACACAATAGAGTAGGTATAGAAAGATGTTCTATTTAGGTGTATAGTGACATTGTCTGGAACAATATTAGCAGACAGCTGGCAAGGGGATAGGTGGAGAAAGAATCAGCAAAAAAAAAACAACATATTTTGTCTCAGCTCTTTCTGTACTGTGGTTTATAGTGAGGAAGTATCTCAGAGCCGCAGTCTCTTGCATTCTCACACACACAGACGCTCTGTGAGCTAAACAGCAGGATGTCTGCTATGCAAAACAGCACTGGACAAGTGTCTGCAGCGAGACAAGCCCTGAAAGACAGCTACAAAAGCCTGCAGAATGTTGCAGAATACTGTGAGAAGAATTATATGGAGGTGAGTTCAGACAGAGAGACCGAGACTTCAATGTGAAAAACATTAAAAGAATATTTGTTTACATTTATTGGTAAACTTTTTTAATTCAAAGTTTTCTATTTAGAGTTATTTAATTCAAATGCACAAACCTAGTAAAATTGGTTAAAGTTACACATTAGCAAAATGCTAGCTTTTTCTTTGTTAAAGTTTTGACTGTGTCTATAGCACTGGCTTAATGTGAAATTGCATGATAAAAAGCACAGTTTCCATTTAAAGTATTGAATAGCTTACAAATTTAATATGATGGCCTAAAATAGAAAATTTATTAATCTGTCCATTCATAAAGTTGCAGTGTAAGTCAACACAGTGGTTAAACACAAGAAAATACAAAATAAAGGAACAATTATTTAACCTCAGGAAATATGAATTAAGCATACATCAGCAATTTGAATTCATATGACAAACGTATTATTCTTAATTAAAAGATAAAAAAGCATCACAACCTGTCACATTAAATCGAAGTAGCAACTGATACCTAGTTTCTAAACATTGAATAAATCTAACTCCTATTTTACTCCTAGGCCTCTGACAGGAGCCAAGCCCTGCAGAATACCATGTCTCTCCTCACACAATCCTTGGCCAGTGTTGCCTATCAGGTGAGAGCAGCTGCCCAGGAGTTGGTGTCCATGTTAGAGGAACAAAGTCAAATCCTGCAACAAGAGGAAAAAAGAGTAATCTTAATAACTCAGGTGGGTCACTGAAGATCTAAAACTCCAGCTACCTTCTTATTTTACTCCATACAACCCATATACTGTTTATTACTTTCTACTGCTACATTTAATTCCTCCCTATAACTCTTCCTCCTCCACCTTTTTCTACATAAAACCCTTACATAAAATTCATGTTCTTGTTCAACATAACTTCCCCAATAGCACTGATTGTTCCTTTTATCCTTGCACTACAACTGCCTTTATTGATTCATTCTACTCTCCATGTAACTCTGTCTATTGCTCTCTATAACATTGATTTGTCCCCTATAAAATTATCTTATAACTCCTCCTATTACAGCTTGTAAACTCTGCCTAAAACTCTAGCAATTGCTGCTTAGAATATTTAACTATATTGTTACTCGTCTTTGCATTGTAATCTTTAAAAAAAAACACTAATGGTATATTGTATTGATCAATATTTGCTTTATGTAAAACAGATCCCTGTAATCCTGCTGTTAAAGAATTAATGTTACAGTCCAATGGGTTATGCATTGAACTCAACCTTTTACTTGCGGTTTCTACAGGACATATGGGTGATTTTAATTCCTTAGGTAATTTGGTTCCTAGCTAACTAAGGGGTTAATCATATTTTGCTCTTGTTTCTTGGCAGCTGATATTGGCTTAGATTACAAGTGGAGTGCAAAATTATCAGCGCTTACATATGGAGGTCACATAATGTGGCTGTGCCAACTCCCCTCCCTTTCTCTCCACCAATTCTTTTAAGCAGCACTACAAAACCCTGTTCTAGCTTTAGCTAAGGTGTGCTAAGCCAAAGTGCTCTAAATCTTAAGGTGTGTTAAAAAATAGTTTAAATAGCATTGTTCTTCACTCATAAGAAAATGTTATTTTTATTAATTAAATATATATATATATACATTGAGCTAACTTTTTAAGTGCTGTTATGTGTTGCACTTGAGCAACACATAACTCACAACTTATAATTTGAGCAATTCTTAGCAAGGCTGCACTATCCATTGAAAGTATAGGGCACACTAAGGAGATGCTAAACACATTCTAAACATTCTCTGGATATTCTGTTTTACCATGGACTTGTAATGCCAGACTGTACACTGTTCTGAACGTGGGCCCATGAAATTTGTCACTTACCTGCTGCCTTGTTCAGCCACCTCCGCTCCTCCAGCCATTGTCATGGCAACACAGCGCGTGACGGTGATGTCATTGCTGTGCGCAGTGAGTGTCGATCTGTTTTCTCATTATGCGCACCTATGCGTCCTCCCTGGCGGGAACCTGCGCCAATTTCAAGCACCTCCCTCTTATCTTCCTTGCCCAAGAATAGGTTTTTTATTGTGAACTCCTGGGTGCTCTATAGTTTCTTTGTCAAAGATGTTAAAATTGATCTACCTACCTGTTGAATCCTGCTCTGCCTTGTGACCAATAAGGGGCGCCACTAGAAATTTTGGGGCCCCTTACTTAACCATTTGACATGTGCAGTTTTTGACCTAGTGACTAAAACTTATATGCACTTTATTCTTAAAGGGACATGACACTTTTTTTTCTTTCATGGTTTAGAAAGAGAATGCAATTTTAAACATCTTTCTAATTTACTTATATTATCTAATTTGTTTTATTCTCTTGATATTCTTTGCTGAAAAGCATATCTAGATATGCTCAGTAGCTGCTGATTGGTTGCTGCACATAGAAGCCTCGTGTGATTGGCTCACCATGTGCATTGTTTTTTCTTCAACTAAGGATATCTTAAAAATGAAGCAAAATAAATAATGGAAGTAAATTGTAATGTTGTTTAAATTTCTATTCTCTATCTGAATCATGAAAGAAAGATTTTGGGTTTAGTGGCCCTTTAAGTGTAGTCAAACTTGGAAATGTTGTAAAGGTAGTAACAAACAAACACAGAAACACACAGACACACTCATATACTGAAACACACACTCACACATAAGGATTCACATATAGACACTCTAGCAGACACACAAAGAAACACACAAACACACTCAGACACAGACTAAAGGCAGTGGCTACACTGAAAATTTCTAATTGTTCACTTTGTAAGAAACCAAGTATATTGTTTGTTGTTTGTATTACAATCTGTATATTTTTATGTTTACTTTGATTAAGCTTTTTTTTTTTTCTTTCTATTTTTAAAACTAAAAGAGCACTGTTACATATTCCTTTAAGGACTCTGGTCCCCAAAGGCTATTGTTATTAAAATATATAACATGGGACATCTGTGTGTCTATTGTGGTATGTGTGCATAACAGTGTGATTGCATCACAGAATATATGCATTGTGTAGGTGCGGGTGTGCCAGGGTGTATGCATATGTCGATGCCTGCTAAAGGTTTAATATATATATATATATATATATATATATATATATATATATATATATATATGCATGTTTGCATTATTTCATTTAATATACAATTTTATTTCTGCAGCTTGTAGATATTCATAAAGAAAAGGTTTCCCGTAGGAAGATTGGTGCTCTTACTTGCACAAAGAAAATCCCACAGGCACAGAAGATCCTGACAGCGGAAGACCAGGCTCTCCAATCTCAATATATCAGGAGTACTATAAACTTTGCCAGCCTTGATGATGTTGGCCATGGGATTAAGGTGAGGATACTGATCTTATAAGTACATTGTGGATAATTAGAAATATCTCATTGCTTAAAGGGACAGTAAAGTCCAAATTAAACTTTCAAGATTCAGATAGAGTATGCAGATTTAAACACATTTTCAGTTTATTTCTTCTTTCAATTTTTTGTTATCCTTTGTTGAAAAGCATGCCTATGTAGGCTCCGGAGCAGCAATGCACTACTTGGAGCTAGCTGCTGATTGGTGGCTGCCTATGTATGCCTCTTGTCATTGGCTCACTAGATGTCTTCAGCTAGCTCCCAGTAGTACATTGCTGCTCGCTCAACAAAGCATACAAAGATAACAAAGCAAATTTAATAATAGAAGAAATTTGGAAAGTTGTTTAAAATTGTGTTCTCTATTGGCCAGATTACGAATTTTGCAGTAACAAGGGTGCGTTGCTAACGTGTACTTTGTCACCGCTCACTTACCTGCAGCGCTGGTATTACAGGTTTTTACAAACCCGGCGTTAACAGGCAAGAAGTGAGCGTAGAGCAAAATTGAGCTCCACACTGAACTCCAATACCAGCGCTGCTTAAGTCAGCGGTGAGCTGGTTGTACGTGCTTGTGCACGATTTCCCCATAGACATCAATGGGGAGAGCCGGCTGAAAAAACGTCTATTACCTCCAAAAAAGCAGCGTAAAACTCAGTAACGCAGCCCCATTGATTCCTAGGGGGAAATAAAAGTTATGTTTACACCTAACACCCTAACATGAACCCCGAGTCTAAACACCCCTAATCTTACACTTATTAACCCCTAATCTGCTGCCCCCGACATCGCCGACACCTACATTATACTTATTAACCCCTAATCTTTTGCTCCGGACATCGCCGCCACTATAATAAACATATTAACCCCTAATCCGCCTCACTCCCACCTCGCAAACATTGGTTAAATATTATTAACCCCTAATCTGCTGTCCCTAACATCGCCGCCACCTACCTACATTTATTAACCCCTAATCTGCAGCCCCCAATGTCGCCGCCGCTATACTAAATTTATTAACCCCTAAATCTAAGTCTAACCCTAACATCCCCTAACTTAAATATTATTTAAATAAATCTAAATAAAACCTACTATTATCACCTAAATTATTCCTATTTAAAACTAAATACTTACAGTACCTGTAAAATAAACCCTAAGATAGCTACAATATAACTAATAGTTACATTGTATCTAGCTTAGGTTTTATTTTTATTTTACAGGCAAGTTTGTATTTATTTATGTTATCATATAATATATAGTTATTAACTATTTACTAACTACCTAGCTAAAATAAATACAAATTTACCTGTAAAATAAAACCTAACCTAAGTTACACTAACACCTATCACTACACTACAATTAAATAAATTAGCTAAATTAAATACAATTAAATAAATTAAATAAAATTAGCTAAATTACAAAAAATAAAAAACAAATTACAAGATCTTCAAACTCATTACACCTAATCAAAGAGACCTATCAAAATACAAAAGCCCACCCAAAATAAAAAAAAAAACCCTAGCCTAAACTAAACTATCAATAGCCCTGAAAAGGGCCTTTTGCGGGGCATTGCCCCAAAGAAATCAGCTCTTTTACCTGAAAAAGAAATACAAACAACCCCCCCAACAGTAAAACCCACCACCCACACAACCAACCCCCCAAATAAAAGCCTAACTAAAAAACCTAAGCTCCCCATTGCCCTGAAAAGGGCATTTGGATGGGCATTGCCCTTAAAAGGGCATTTAGCTCTATTGCTGCCCAAAGCCCTAACC
This sequence comes from Bombina bombina, assembly GCF_027579735.1. Taxonomy (NCBI): domain Eukaryota; kingdom Metazoa; phylum Chordata; class Amphibia; order Anura; family Bombinatoridae; genus Bombina; species Bombina bombina. The sequence continues at coordinate 1,202,224,298 of NC_069499.1, read as the reverse complement.
TAAAAATAAAACCCACCCAATACACCCTTAAAAAATCCTAACACTAAACCTGAAGATTCACTTACCGGGAGAAGTCTTCATCCAAGCGGCAAGATGTCCTCAACGAAGCTGGCAGAAGTGGTCCTCCAGACGGGCAGAAGTGGTCCTCCAGATGGGCAGAAGTCTTCATCCAGACAGCATCTTTTATCTTCATCCATCAGGCATGGAGCGGGTCCATCTTCAAGACATCCGGCACGGAGCATCCTCTTCTTCCGACGGACTAACGACGAATGAAGTTTCCTTTAAATTACGTCATCCAAGATGGCGTCCCTTAGATTCTGATTGGCTGATAGAATTCTATCAGCCAATCGGAATTAAGGTTGAAAAAATCCTATTGGCTGATTGGATCAGCCAATAGGATTGAGCTTGCATTCCATTGGCTGACTGGAACAGCCAATAGAATGCAAGCTCAATCCTATTGGCTGATTGGATCAGCCAATAGGATTGAACTTCAATCCTATTGGCTGATCCAATCAGCCAATAGGATTTTTTTCAACCTTAATTCCGATTGGCTGATAGAATTCTATCAGCCAATCTTAATCTAAGGTACGCCATCTTGGATGACACCATTTAAAGGAACCTTCATTCGTCGTTAGTCCGTCGGAAGAAGAGGATGCTCCGCTTCGGATGTCTTGAAGATGGACCCACTCCACGCCGGATGGATGAAAATAGAAGATGCCGTCTGGATGAAGACTTCTGCCCGTCTGGAGGACCACTTCTGCCCGTCTGGAGGACCACTTTTGCCGGCTTTGTTGAGGACATCTTGCCGCTTGGATGAAGACTTCTCCCAATAAGTGAATCTTCGGGGGTTAGTGTTAGTATTTTTTTATAGTGTATTGGTTGGGTTTTATTTTTAGGTTAGCGCTTTGGGCAGCAATAGAGCTAAATGCCCTTTTAAGGGCAATGCCCATCCAAATGCCCTTTTCAGGGCAATGGGGAGCTTAAGTATTTTTAGTTAGGCTTTTATTTGGGGGGTTGGTTGTGTGGGTGGTGGGTTTTACTGTTGGGGGGGTTGTGTGTATTTTATTTTTCAGGTAAAAGAGCAGATTTCTTTGGGGCAATGCCCCGCAAAAGGCCCTTTTAAGGGCTATTGATAGTTTAGTTTAAGCTAGTTTTTTTTTATTTTGGGTGGGCTTTTTTTTATTTTGATAGGGCTCTTAGATTAGGTGTAATTAGTTTAAAGATCTTGTAATTTATTTTTTATTTTCTGTAATTTAGTGTTTGTTTGTTTTTTGTAATTTAGCAATTTTTTTTTAATTTATTTAATTGTATTTCATTTAGGTAATTTTATTAATTGTAGGGTTAGATTAGATGTTAGTGTAACTTAGGTTAAGTTTTATTTTACAGGTAAATTTGTATTTATTTTAGCTAGGTAGTTATTAAATAGTTAATAACTATTTAAAAACTATTCTACCTAGTTAAAATAAATACAAAATTGCCTGTAAAATAAAATAAAACCTAAACTAGATACAATGTAACTATATTGTAGCTAGCTTAGGGTTTATTTTACAGGTAAGTATTTAGTTTTAAATAGGAATAATTTAGGTGATAATAGTAGGTTTTATTTAGATTTATTTAAATTATATTTAGGTTAAGGGGTGTTAGGGTTAGGGTTAGACTTAGATTTAGGGGTTAATAAATGTAATATAGTGGCAGTGGCGACATTGGGGGCGGCAGATTAGGGGTTAATAAATGTAGGTAGGTGACGCGATGTTAGGGACAGCAGATTAGGGGTTAATAATATTTAACTAGTGTTTGTGAGGCGGGAGTACGGCGGTTTCGGGGTTAATATGTTTATTATAGTGGCAGCGATGTCCGGAGCGACAGATTAGGGGTAAATATTTTTATTTTAGTGTTTGTGATGTGGGAGGGCCTCAGTTTAGGGGTTAACAGGTAGTTTATGGTTGTTAGTGTACTTTTTAGAACTTTAGTTATGAGTTTTATGCTACAGCTTTGTAGTGTAAAACTCATAACTACTGACTTTAAAATGCAGTACGAATCTTGACGGGATAGGATGTACCGCTCACTTTTTGGCCTCCCAGGACAAACACGTAATACCGGAGCTATGGAAGTCCCATAGAAAAAAGACTATGCGCAAATTGCGTAAGTTGATTTGCGCTAAGGCTAAAAAAGTGTGCGGTGCCCCTAAATCTTCAAGACTCGTAATACCAGCAGTAGTGAAAAAGCAGCGTTATAACCTGATAACGTTGCTTTTTCAGTATAACGCAAAACTCGTATTCTAGCCATATCTGAGTAATGAAAACATTGTGTTTCATGTCTCTTTAAAGTGGTGTATTCTGAAAGAATTAGATTAAGCAATAGATAAAATGCAACACTGTTATATACAATCCATGTTAAAGGAACATAAAAGGGCAACAGTAACATTTTGTAATAATACATTGTTTTGTTTCATATTTACTTTTTAATTTTTTTTTTTTTTTTTTACTGTTTAGTAAGACACTTAATTTTATTGTTATTTAATTATATTGCAAAACATTGCCACCCTCTGTCGTGATGAGCACGATTTGGCTGCAGCAATGCCATCTGTGCATAAGTTTAGCTGGTGGCATAAATTTAGAGCCAAACACCTTGATTATCATCTAAAGCACTCTTGCACTGAGATGTAATAGCTAATGAGATCTTAACCAGTGACATCCCAGATGGTAGATATTGCAGCAAGATACCATTTCTGATTCTGATCAGTTTGCTGATCCATTGTTGAGTTCCGCATCTATTTTTTTGGAACATAAAAATCAAAATAAAGTGTCATGGCTCAGATGCATACAACTTTAGGATATTTTTTATCAAATTGACTTGATTATCTTGGTATCATTTGTTGAAAAGTTGAGTATGTACAGCTCACACCTTCTTGTGCATTGCTGCTCTGGAGATGACATTGTATAGGTTAAACACATAGTTAAATGCAAGCAACAGAGCAATCATAAAAAGCTCTTTTCTTTCTGCTCGTTAATATTACAGAGCACAGGCAAGGTATTATAAACAATAAATATAGAGTAAATCAAGTCTCTATATGAGGTGCGCAAAGTTCATAAGGGCGTTCAGATAGTGGATGTTCCCAGAGTCTTCCAGAGAAGCAGGCAGCACTCTTGGAAAGTGAAGGTGGATGCCTGTAAATCAAAAAGAAAGAAAGAGGTGCCTCATGGGACAGTATCGTACCAACCAGAAATGTCAGATAATGAGACAGCACGTAATGAGATATACTCACAAGGATAGCGGCATATGAGGATGCCTAGTAGAGCAGGACGGGACTTTAGGTCGCCCGACAGACAAACACAACAGTGCGTGGAGACGTCAGGTCACGGGGCCCGATCAGCCAATCAGTGGCCACAGAAAATCAGCATCAGACATCAAAGCTGTTCCGGGAGTAGCCAATGTCAGGCTTCACATATGGACAGGCAGGTCAGCAAACCAATCAGGATAATGAATCAGGATAATGTAGAGCAAGAAGTGGTATAGATAAAAACTTGTATTTATTGAGTTATTTAAAAACAAATGGCAAACAGCAACGCGTTTCTCGACCTACGGGTCAGCCTGATTCATTATCCTGATTGGTTTGCTGACCTGCCTGTCCATATGTGAAGCCTGACATTGGCTACTCCCGGAACAGCTTTGACGTCTGATGCTGATTTTCTGTGGCCGCTGATTGGCTGAACGGGCCCCGTGACCTGACGTCTCCACGCACTGTCCCGCTCTACTAGGCATCCTCATATGCCGCTATCCTTGTAAGTATATCTCATTACGTGCTGTCTCATTATCTGACATTTCTGGTTGGTACGATACTGTCCCATGAGGCGCCTCTTTCTTTCTCTTTGATTTAAAGGTATTATAAAGCTTCTTTTTGTCCGTATTGAATGCTATTATTTCTAAAAGCCTCATTGGAAGTGCAGAGGTAGGGGAGGATAATAAATATGATATTTAAAGACAGGGCACAAGGAATGGTGTATATATAAGGTTATAATTTTTTTTGATGATTTTATGACACCATAAATAATATATCTCACCTGCTGCTACAGGATAAACTATATAGGGGTCGATTACAAATGTTTAGAAAAACGTATCAATTGATTTATCTACAAAAATCCCCATAGACTTTAATGTTTTATTTCTGTTGAAAAGCATTAGATACATTTTTACAAACGATTGTGATTGAACCCCATATTTGCACCTATTCAAAATCAAACAAATGTGCATGTGGTTCTAGTAAAACAAAACAGCTGTTCTTTTTAGTATCCTGTTCTGCTACAATGGGGTTAATGCCACGCTTTTGTCTGCAGCTTTTGTTTTCCAACCCATTCCTTGTTTTTCAAGTTCAGAGCAATCTCAATCCAAGTAATAAAAATATTTCCATATTGGGAAATATTTGGATGAGATCCGAGCAGATAGTGGGAAAATTACCTTTACGATTCATAAACGGCAATGGCTTTGGCAATCACCCCCTCCCCTTGACAACGGGTTTGGCACTTTAATTTGGGAACAAAATGGACACAACAAATTCTATACATAAAAGGTGCTGAGAAAATATATTCAGCACTATTGTACAGTCCCTTGGTAATGAAAGGAACAGACATTTACCTATGTGTATGTATTTAATACATATACATGACAAGTTGTACAGCTAATGAGATCTGTAGGAAACACAGAAAAAAATTGAAATCCCAACTGTACCATCAAGAAATGGCATTTAGCTATTGACCCCTATATGTTTAATCCCTGTTTTATTAAACTCTAAATGATATTTCTTTAATCCCTTGGGGTAGATTTATTAAACAGCGGGTGCTGCAACCTACCTCCAAAGTTTCCGGTTCGCCAGAAACAGAAGTTAAGAATCAGAGGTCATAAGATCAGATACGATCGGGATGATTGACACCCCCTGCTAGCAGCCGATTGGTCGTAAATGTGCAGGGGGCGGTACTGCACAAGCATTTCTTGTGAAATGCTTGTGCAATGTTAAATGCCGACAGCATATGCTGTCAGCATTTAGTGATGCAGGGCGTACATGATTTGCTATAGCCCGGGGTTTGATAAATCTACCCCCTTGTCTAAATGCTGTTTAACCTTCACTGGAGAATATACAAGTTGTCAGCCTTACTGTTAAAAATGTCTAAAACTATATTTGTTAACATTTCTATTGCAAAGATTTTTAAAATGGTACATAGGGACTATATAGCTTTAGTTTAATATTCAGTTGTATGTCCCTTTAACATAGAATAACCAAGTAAGCCTTAACTATTTTAGGACTTTTTCAAGTACCTAAATAAATAATAGCAGTACTGTTTATAAAAAAATGGGCGTTTTGCTGATACGTGTTCATTGAGTGAGAAGCTGTATCAACTGGCGTCTTGTGAAACCGCAGTGGCTGAATGAAAAAGAGAAGTAGGTTTTTTTGAGAGGGAAATAGACTAGATGAGGGAATGTGAAAGTTCCTCATTCTCAGCATCATTTTCTTCACTTTGTCATAATAAAAAAAATTACATCTCGGGTGCAAGTCCAGAGCTTTCTAACCTTTTCAATAATTACACATTTTTAAATAAAGAAATGTCATAGCACACCCACTGTTGGTCATAATATTTACATTCATATGCAATAATTATAGATATGTTTTACTAGAGAGCCTTGTAACACAATTATAGTGTTCCCCCAGCCAAACAAAGAACATAAAACTGGATCTCAAATAGAATATTTAATTAAAAAAAAACAATCTAGCAATATATATTCTTTATTCCTGGTTTACATTCCTGCTTTTTAAATAAAGATAGCAAGAGAACAAAGAAAAATTGATAATAGGAGTAAATTAGAAAGTTGATTAAAATTGCCTGCTTTATCTGATTCATTAAAGAAAACATTTGAGTTTAGTATCCCTTTTAGGTCATTAAACCCTTGATAAAAAAGAAGAAAGTAGATGATGCCAAAAAAAAAAGAAAAAAAAAAAGAGGAAAGGACAGACAATATGAAAAAGAGAGAGTCCTTTTTTAAAAGAAATGGATGATAAATGACATGGGGGGGGGGCAGTGGGACTGTTGTATAACAGCTCAAAACAGGTTATGCTGTATACTTTTAAAAGAAACAAGAAGCAAGGTTTACTTTGTATTTTTTTATTTAAATTTAAAACACACAGACACCACCAGGCGATTAACGTTTCTTGCGAGCTGGTAAATTTTAGCAGTTACTCGCCTGGCACGCAAGTGGATATTTATGGTAATTATATGCCCTATTTCATCATAGAAATGCACTAGTACTATATTAACTCTATAATTACTGGTCTTTACACATGTTATAATTTCTACTTCTTCATAAACACATTTGCCTAGATTTAGAGTTCTGCGTTAGCCTTAAAAAGCAGCGTTAAGGGGTCCTAATGCTGCTTTTTAATGCCCGCTGGTATTACAAGTATGGCAGGTACAGGTGTACCGCTCACTTTTCTTATGCGACTTTTGGCTACCGCAAATCCCCTTACGTCGTTTGCTTATCCTATCTTTTTAATGGGATTTGCCTAACGCTGGTATTACGAGTCTTGGAAGAAGTGAGAGGTACAGCCTCTACCTCCAAGACTCCAACCGCATAAAAAAGTCAGTAGTTAAGAGTTTTATGGGTTAACGCCGGAACATAAAGCTCTTAACTACAGTGCTATAAAGTACACTAATACCCATAAACTACCTATGAACCCCTACACCGAGCCCCCCCATATCGAAAACACTATAATAAAATTATTTAACCTCTAATCTGCCGACCGGGCACCGCCGCCACCTACATTATACCTATGAACCCCTAATCTGCTGTCCCTAACATCGCTGACACCTACATTATATTTATTAACTCCTAATCTGCCCCCCCCAACGTCGCTGCCACCTACCTACACTTATTAACCCCTAATCTGCCGACCAGACATCGCCGCCACTATAATAAATGTATTAACCCCTAAACCGCAGCAATCCCGCCTCGCAAACACTATAATAAATTTTATTAACCCCTTATCTGCCCCCCCACGTCGCCGCAACCTACCTACAATTATTAACCCCTAATCTGCCGCACCCAACGTCGCCGCTACTATAATAAAGTTATTAACCCCTAAACCTAAGTCTAACCCTAACACCCCCCTAAATTAAATATAATTTAAATCAATCTAAATAAATTTACTATAATTAAATAAATTAATCCTATTTAAAAATAAATACTTACCTATAAAATAAACCCTAATATAGCTACAATATATTATATATACATTGTAGCTATTTTAGGATTTATATTTATTTTACAGGCAACTTTGTATTTTTTTTAACTAGGTACAATAGCTATTAAATAGTTATTAACTATTTAATAGCTACCTAGTTTAAAAAATTACAACATTACCTGTAAAATAAATCCTAACCTAACACTACACTATCAATAAATTAATTAAATAAATTACCTACAATGATCTAAACTAAAATACAATTAAATAAACTAAACTATATTACAAAACCCCCCCCACTAAATTACAAAAAATAAATAAATATTACAAGAATTTTAATCTAATTACACCTAATCTAAGCCCCCTAATAAAATAAAAAAGCCCCCCAAAATAATAAAATTCCCTACCCTATACTAAATTACAAAAGTAATCAGCTCTTTTACCAGCCCTAAAAAGGGATTTTTGCGGGGTATTGCCCCAAAGTAATCATCTCTTTTACCTGTAGAAGAAAATACAAGACCCCCCAACATTACAACCCACCACCCACACACCCCTACTCTAAAACCCACCCGATCCCCCCTTAAAAAAACCTAACACTACCCCATTGAAGATCACCCTACCTTGAGCCGTGTTCACCCAGCCGGGCACCGATGGGCCAGAATAGGACATCCGGAGTGGCAGAAGTCTTCATCCGATCGGGGCAGAAGAGGTCCTCCATCCAGCAGAAGTTTTCATCCAAGCGGCATCTTCTATCTCTATCCATCAGGCGTGGAGCGGGTCCATCTTCAAGACATCCGATGCGGAGCATCCTCTTCTTCCCGACGACTAACGAAGAATGAAGCTTCCTTTAAATGACGTCATCCAAGATGGCGTCCCTCGAATTTCGATTGGCTAATAGGATGCGAGGTCAATTCTATTGGCTGATCCAATCAGCCAATTGGATTGAACTTCAGTCCGATTGGCTGATTACAATCGGAATTCGAGGGATGCCATCTTGGATGACGTAATTTAAAGGAACCTTCATTTCGACGTTAGTTGTCTGGAAGAAGAGGATGCTCCACGTCGGATGTCTTGAAGATGGACCCGCTCAGCGCCGGATGGATGAAGATAGAAGATGCCACTTCTGCTGGATGGAGGACCTCTTCTACCCGATCGGATGAAGACTTCTGCCACTCCGGATGTCCTCTTGTGGCCCATCGGTGCCTGGCTGGGTAAACACGGCTCAAGGTAGGGTGATTTTCAATGGGGTAGTGTTAGGTTTTTTAAGGGGGGATCGGGTGGGTTTTAGAGTAGGGGAGTGTGAATGGTGGGTTGTAATGTTGGGGGGGGTCTTGTATTTTCTTTTACAGGTAAAAGAGCTGATTACTTTGGGGCAATGCCCCGCAAAAAGCCCTTTTAAGGGCTGGTAAAAGAGATGATTACTTTTGTAATTTAGTATAGGGTAGGGAATTTTATTGTTTTGGGGGGCTTTTTTATTTTATTAGGGGGCTTAGATTAGGTGTAATTAGATTTAAATTCTTGTAATATTTTTTATTTTTTGTAATTTAGTGTTTGTTTTTTGTAATATAGTTTAGTTTATTTAATTGTATTTTAGTTTAGATCATTGTAGTTAATTTATTTAATTAATTTATTGATAGTGTAGTGTTAGGTGTATTTGTAACTTAGGTTAGGATTTATTTTACAGGTAATTTTGTATTTTTTTTAACTAGGTAGCTATTAAATAGTTAATAACTATTTAATAGTTATTGTACCTAGTTTAAATTGCCTGTAAAATAAATATAAATCCTAAAATAGCTACAATGTAACTATTAGTTATAATTGTAGCTATATTAGGGTTTATTTTATAGGTATTTATTTTTAAATAGGATTAATTTATTTAATTATAGTAAATTTATTTAGATTGATTTAAATTATATTTAACTTATGGGGGTGTTAGGGTTAGGTTTAGGGGTTAATAACTTTATTATAGTAGCGGTGACATTGGGTGCGGCAGATTAGGGGTTAATAATTGTAGGTAGGTTGCGGCGACATTGGGGGGGCAGATTAGGGGTTAATAAAAAAAATGATAGTGTTTGCGAGGCAGGATTGCTGCGGTTTAGGGGTTAATACATTTATTATAGTGGCGGCGATGTCCGGTCGGCAGATTAGGGGTTAATAAGTGTAGGTAGGTGGCGGCGACGTTGGGGGCGGAAGATTAGGGGTTAATAAATATAATATAGGTGTCGGCGATGTTGGGGGACAGCAGATTAGGGGTTCATAGGGATAATGTAGGTGGCGGCGGTGTCCGGAGCGGCAGATTAGGGGTTAATAGTATAATGCAGGTGTCGGCGATGTCGGGGGCGGCAGATTAGGGGTTAATAAGTGTAAGGTTAGGGGTGTTTAGACTCGGGGTTCATGTTAGGGTGTTAGGTGTAGACTTAGAAAGTGTTTCCCCATAGGAAACAATGGGGCTGCGTTAGGAGCTGAATGCTGCTTTTTTGCAGGTGTTAGTTTTTTTTCAGCCAGCTCAGCCCCATTATATCCTATGGGGAAATCGTGCACGAGCACGTTTTTCTAGCTTACCGCTACCGTAAGCAACGCTGGTATTGAGGGTTGAAGTGGAGCTAAATTTGCAGCCATTCAGAGAACTCGTAATACCAGCATTGGCTTAAGGGTGCGCTGGAAAAAAAAGAAGCGTTAGCCCTGCAAGTTTTTACCGACAAAACTCTAAATCTAGGCGATTATTTGTAAGATAAAATTTCTAACTCTGGGGTCAATCACAATATTCCTGATATTGGCTCCTGATAACTCAGTTTAAGGGGTCAATTTATCAAAGCGTCAATCTCAGTGCATTCGCTGGCGTCAATACTCTCGCCAGACATTGCTGGCACGGATCTGAATACGATACCCTTATTTATCAAAAAAGTAATCAAAAGCACTCGCGTCAAGTACGGTGCAAAGAGCATCGGACTGTTGTTAACTAACAGTCATAGATGATGCGGTTATTCAGGTTTTTCCCAACTTTATACCATTTCATTACATTTCTCTAAAGATAATCTTTTATTTTTCAACTGTTAATGTCCAAGAAATAGCTACATTTTGCTCATAATACTTTACCTTACTGCTTGTGTGTTTATTTATGAACAAATGAGATGTGGTAATGATTTTTATTTGCTATTTGAAGATCGTTCATAAATAAATTTGTTCATAAATAAGCACACAAGCAGTAAGGTAAAGTATTATGAGCACATGACAGGGAGCTCCTACTTTGTGAAAATGATACGGAGCTCTCAGTCAACCTGTAAAATCCTGCAAAATGTGTACTGATTGGGCGCTCTGTATAAGGTAATGAGACAGACTGTAGTTTGATTTAGTTTGTTTTAATTAACCCCATAATGCTATCTCCATTAAAAATGTTTTTTCTGAAATGCTATACACAGATACCTTTCTTAGCAAGCATTGTTATTAGGAAGCAATATAAAAATGCACATATAACCTTTTGTTTATACCAAGGTAATATTCCCAATGGTTTCCCTATAAGCAATGGCATGCTGCATGCCAGGCATACTTGTGCAAAGCTGCGTGAACGTCCAGTCTGCCCTTGCCAGGTTGAAGTTTATCTCAATCAAAACTGGGCAAAGTGATTTGAGAAAACAATTATGAGACTAACCAAGCAAGCATCACTGTCCATAACATCGACGCATTGCGCATGCGCAAAAAAACACAGGAACGTGTAAGACCGAAAAGTAACTGCAATTAAACGTTTGATGACGACACTGATGACAGAATAGGAGAGGGGGCAGGCGGACATTTTAAACCCACAGAGGCACAAAAAGTGAGTACTATTACTTGTAAATGAGATATATTAAAAATTTGGGCTATAGTTAGCAATAATAGGTGTTTGCTACTTTATAGGAATAACTTAGGATACATTTTGAGTTGACTGTCCCTTTAAACATGGTGCACATAGATTTTTCACAAAAAATAAAAAGGAAGTTAGCTATATAATGTTTATTTATTTCATTTTTATCACTATATCTATTAGTGTGACAAGTTTGGGCAAAACTTTTCAACAACTTTGTAGAAATAATATTGTCCCCTTGCTTTGTAACTGAGACAAATTTGTAGCATAATCCATAAGTAGTAATGTATTTTTCATTTCTTTTAATGACACGGTGAGTCCACGGATCATCATCAATTACTGTTGGGAATATCACTCCTGGCCAGCAGGAGGAGGCAAAGAGCAGCACAGAAAAGCTGTTAAATACCACTCCCCTACCCACAATCCTCCAGTCATTCTCTTTGCCTGTAGTGCAAGGAGGAGGTGAAATTTAGGTGTCTGATGAGAAGTTTTCTTCAATCAAGGTTTTATAATTTGTTTTAGCAGATTAAGCTTACTTTGTTTTTTTCTGGGGTCTAGCCTAGTCCACATCAGTCTCTTCAGTAGGGCAGTGGTGGCTTTTCAGCACTTGAGTACTTGTGAGGTACAATCCTCACTGCATTTTCTCGAGAATCTGCTGCCCTAACTAGAAAAACTAGTAGGTTTACTCAGTTTTTCTCTCTTCACAGGTCCATGTGAGGTGGTGCACCATCTCAAACCAGGTAAGCTATCCTGCTGCCAGACAGCACTTTCAGGTAAGTCCATTTCAATTTTCTTTAGCAGTATATAAAAATCAGTGCGCCAACAGTGTATACAACAGAACTAAAAAAGTTCTTTGTAATCACACAAAAAAACTCAGATTTTTGAGTGTAAAAAATAGTGGTCATGTGCAATAATGTATATGCAAAAACCAGTATGATAGATATGGGTTAACCGTGATAACCCTAAATCAACTTACAACAGAATTGATGTGATATAAACAGTTAAGTTATAAATACATATATATAGTGACAATAAAGTGACAAAAATAAGTGATAAACAAAATTAATGTCCAAAATAAGTGTCAATCTGGAGTATATAACTCTCTCCAAAACCGCTGATAAACAGTTGATTAAGCAGTGGTAGGCAGCTTCTTCAAAACTCTTGTTGGTGGCCCAAGATGAACGAATCTACAGAAAATGATATAAACAAAGAAGGCGCCACCATAGTGCGAAATCAGTAGTAAAAACACGCCAGCCCAGCAGATAATAAACTACTTACAGAATTTCAGACACTTGAGAAGTGTCACAAACGCAGCCTGGACTCTTGGGAGTCGTCCAGCTAACTCACACTCCTGCAGTCTCGAAGTTCGATAGCTCTCTGTATCCAATAATCTTGAACTGGAAAGAAGACAGCCATTTCAATTTTCTTTTGCAAGGAGATTGCTGGCACTTGTTACAGCTAAAAGCTGTCTTATTTAATATGGGACTTTATTCAACCTTCATGTTTGGTTTTTTTTTTAGGCAGTTTGGGCATTGAGACTGTAAGGTGATTTATGGTGGCTCAGTATGTTATAGTAGTTTTTATACTTTAACTTTTAGTCATGGAGCCGTTTTTTTCAGCAGTTAGAGCTCTGTAACCGCTCTGTATTTGAAAATGATCTGCAGGACAGGTAGACACCTCAGTAAAGCTACTGAGGCTTATAGGTAGCCTGAGGTCTATTTGGTTTGTTTCACTCACACACATTTCTATTTAAAGACACAGTCCACATTTATGTTTTATTTTCGAATAAATAATTTTTACACTGTATCCTTATTTATTACATAAGATGGATCAAGAAGCTTTTTAAACCATTATCCCAGGCGAAGTTGCTGCTTGTCGGTTATGTTTTGATGCTCAGGTGGAACCTCCAGTTCCTTTTTGTTCTTCATGCATTGAGAGAACTTTAAGTTATAGAGATAAAATATTTGACCATGAGCCACCATTATCCCAGTCAATTGCTGTTTAGGTGTCTCTTGTTCCAGATATGCCACAGCTTTCTCCACAAGCGTCACAACTTTTTCAGTCTCCACATAAAGTGCCCTGTGTTTCCTCTTGCAATCCTGTAGGATTTTCTCTACAAGACATGGCTTCCCAAGTATCCCTTGCGGTATCTGAGGCCTTGTCAGCTTTCCCCATGTTGCAGTTCAATGCAAATTGTGTAGTACAGCAACCAACTGGAGGATAATGCTTGTGAAGACAGGGGCTCTGCCAGGGACCCCCAACATGAATGATACAAACAGTCTTGTCGACAGCACTATGTTTCAAGTTCTCTTTATTTTCTGTTTAAGTTACAGACATAAAACAGCGAGGTTTCGAGTGTTGCCACTCTTACTCATGCTAGTTACACTGTGTCACATCATAAAACCCTCAGTTTCGCGCCAACCACTTCATTCAGTGGCTCTGCTGCCATCTACTGACCATCAATATTATGACATCTTAAAAACATTACTGAATCACAATAAATGTAACTAAGTACTAAAACTTGTGTGCCTATATATCTATTTTTGAAAATTAATGCTTAAACAGAAAATAAAGAGAACTTGAAACATAGTGCTGTGGACAAGACTGTTTGTTCCCCATGTTGCAGGGAAGGCGTAAAAGGACATTTAAGGAAACATTTAGTAAGGTTTCTGATCAAGTTCTGGCTTTACAGAGTATCCCGTCCCATAAGCCTGAGGAAAAAGACATGTTGGTAGCATCTGAGGGAGAAATCTCAGACTCAGACAGTGTAATTCCTTCTTCTGATGCTAAAGTGCTATCCTTCAGATTTAAGCTAGAACACCTTTGCTTATTACTTAAGGAGGTTTTGGTTACTTTGGGCGACTCCGACACAACTATCGTAGTCAATCCTAAAAAGTCTAGTAAATTGAACAAATACTTTGATGTTCCATCCGCGGTGGAGGTTTTTCCAGTTCCTGACCGTGCTGGGGAGATTATTGCTCGAGAATGGGAAAGACCTGGTATTCCCTTTTCTCCATCTCCAATTTTTAAGAAGATGTTTCCTATAAAGGATTCTATTAAGGAATTGTGGCAGGTGGTTCCTAAGGTAGAAGGAGCGATCTCCACTTTGGCCAAGAGGACTACTATTCCCATAGAGGATAGTTGTTCTTTTAAAGATCCAATGGATAAAAAAGGTTCTGGGGGCTCTTTTAGCTGTACTTCGATCTCGGGGCATTGCAGTGGCACCTTATCTGGACAACATTCTGGTTCAGGCGCCATCTTTTCAACAAACAGAATCTCAAATGGAGATCTTGTTGTCATTTCTTCGATCCCACGGATGGAAGGTGAACCGGGAAAAAAGTTCTCTGGTTCCAGCTTCAAGGGTCGTATTTTTGGGGACCATAATAGACTCCCTGTTAATGAAGATTTTTCTGACGGAGGTCAGAAAAAGAAAGATTTTCGACTCTTGTCTTGCCCTTCAGTCCTCTCCACGGCCATCAGTGGCTCAATGTATGGAGGTAATTGGTCTGATGGTTGCTTCCATGGACATCATTCCTTTTGCTCGGTTCCATCTCAGACCTCTGCAGTTATGCATGCTCAGACAATGGAACGGGGACAATGCGGACCTGTCTCCGCGTGTAGATCTAGATCAGGCATCAATAGACTATCTTCCTTAGTAGTTTTCTCATGATCATCTCTCCCAGGGTACTTGCTTCCGCAGACCCTCCTGGGTGATTGTGACCACGGATGCCAGCCTTCTAGGTTGGGGAGCAGTATGGGGCTCGTTGAAGGCTCAGGGCTTATGGACCCAGGAGGAGTCAATCCTGCCCATAAACATCTTGGAGCTGAGAGCAATCTTCAATGCTCTTCTGGCCTGGCCTCAGTTAGCCTTAGCCCGGTTTATCAGATTCCAGTCGGACAACATAACCTTGGTGGCCTACATCAACCACCAGGGGGGAACTCTGAGTTTCTTGGCCATGACAGAGGTGGCCCAAATTATTCAGTGTGCATAGACCCACAACTGCTGTCTTTCTACGATCCACATCCCAGGAGTGGACAATTGGGAAGCGGATTTTCTGAGCGTACAGACTTTTTATCCGGGGGGGTGGGAACTTAATTCGGATGTGTTTTCCAGCTTGACCCTCAAGAGTTCGATCTCATGGCTTCTCGTCAGAATGCCAAACTTCTGAGATACGGCTCGAGGTCAAGAGATCTGCAGGCATTCCTGATTGATGCTTAGGCAGTTCCTTGGAACTTCAGTCTAGCATACCTGTTTCCTCCGTTTGCTCTCCTTCTAAGAGTCACTGCTCGAATCAAGCAGGAGGGGGCATCTGTAATTCTCATAGCCACAACGTGGCCTCGCAGGATTTGGAATGCAGACCAATTGGAAATGTCATCCTTTCCACCTTGGAGACTGCCTCTGAGGAAGAACCTTCTATTTCAGGGTCCCTTCCTTCATCCAAATCTTGTTTCTCTGAAGCTGACTGCTTGGAGATTGAATGCTTAGTTTTATCTAAGCATGGATTTTTAGAGTCGGTCATTGAGACCTTGATTCAGGCACATAAGCCTGTAACTCTTAGGATTTACCATAAAATCTGGCGTAAATACTTGTATTGGTGGGAATCCAAAGGATACTCTTGGAGTAGAGTAAGGATTAATAAGATTTTGTCCTTTCTCCAGGATGGTCTGGAGAAGGGTTTGTCAGCAAGTACTCTAAAGGGTCAGATTTCGGCATTGTCTATTTTGTTACATAAGCGCTTGGCGGATGTGCCAAACGTGCAATCATTTTGTCAGGTCTTGGTTAGAATTTGGCCTGTGTTTAAACCTGTTATTCCTCCATGTAGTCTTAACCTTGTTCTTAAAGTTTTACAACAGGCTCCGTTTGAGCCTATGCATTCTTTAGATATTAAGATGTTATCTTGGAAAGTTTTGTTTCTTGTTGCTATTTCCTCTGCTCTGAGAGTTTCTGAACTCTCTGCTTTACAGTGTGATTCCCCTTATCTTATATTTCACTCTGATAAGGTGGTTCTGCGTACTAAGTTTGGTTTCCTGCCCAAGGTTGTTTCAGTCAAGAATATTAATCAGGAAATCGTTGTACCTTCTTTGTGTCCTAATCCTTCTTCTCACAAAGAACGCTTGTTGCATAATCTGGATGTTGTGCGAGAGCTAACATTTTATTTGCAGGCAACTAAGGACTTTCGTCAGTCTTCTGCATTGTTTGCTTTTCTGGAAAACGCAAGGGTCAGAAAGGTACGGCTACTTCACTTTCTCTTTGGCTGAAGAGCGTTATTCGCTTGGCATATGAGACTGCTGGACAGCAATCTCCTGAGAAAATCACAGCTCATTCCACAAGGGCTGTTTCTTCTTCCTGGGCCTTCAAAAATGAAGCTTCTGTGGAATAGATTTGCAAGGCTGCAACTTGGACATCTTTGCACATTTTTTCCAAATTCTATAAATTCAATAATTTTGCCTTGGTTGAGGCTTCTTTTGGGAGAAAGGTTCTTCAATCAGTGGTGCCTTCTGTTTAGGTTCCTGTCTTGTCCCTCCCTTATCATCTGTGTCCTCTGGCTTGGGTATTGGTTCCCAACAGTAATTGATGATGATCCGTGGACTCACCGTGTCATTAGAAAGAAAACAAAATTTATGCTTACCTGATAAATTTATTTATTTCTTGACACGGTAAGTCCACAGCCCGCCCTGTATTCTGACAGTTTCTTTTTTATATAAACCTCAGGCACCTCTGCACCTTGTGTTACTTCCTTTCTCTCCTTTCCCTTTGGTCGAATGACTGGGGGATTGTGCCCTTTGCCTGCTCCTGCTCGCCAGGAGTGATATTCCTAACAGTAATTGATGATGATCAGTGGACTCACCGTATCAAGAAAGAAAGAAATTTATCAGGTAAGCATACATTTCGTTTTTTATCCCTATATCTACTAGTGCACCAAATGTGTTAAATGTTTGATAAATTTGGAAAAGGTTAAAAAAAGAGTTGAATCTGAATTCAAAACATCTGTAATGATGCAAGCATCGTTCCGAGTCGGATTGAGATTGCGGGATCATATAACGTCACAAATTTCAACATTTGCCAATCTTGATGCTTTACTTACTACGGTGGATCATCCTCGTGACAAATTTAACGTGGAATTCAAGCGTATTTTTAGTTGACGCTTTGATAAATAGACCCCTAAGTCTTAACCAATAAGGGAAGAGCAATTTTTGGCTGCTAATAGCCCACAAGTGTGAATGAGTTTTCAATAGAAACATTCTTGAAAGTGTGTTTTTGGTTGTTAAGTACTTATTATCGAGATGGAAACTGGGAATCGAACCGAAACTGACATATACAATGGCACATTCATACCTCTTAAGGTCACAGTACAGTTCTTTCAAATTAACCCCTTTGTTCAGTGTGTAAAAGAACAAGTCGTTTACATGTGTGAGGTTAAACCAATATAATTTAAATCCATCCTAATCACTGGTAACCAATATGAATGCCATTTGTATATAGGCATGATAGGTATACTGTCATGTATACACTTTAACATCTTAAAAGTATTTATTTATTTTTTCAATATTTTCAATTATTCATTTTCCAGTTTGGCAAGATACACATCTGAAATCAAGAATAATACTGCAGGATTCTATTAGAAGCAGAGTGGATACAAATCAATGTGCTTTTTTTTTTATTTAACCCCTTGTATCAGAGAATGTTTTAGCATTTTTGTTAGCACTCCATTAAAACAGAAATTTACCTTTTGTGTTTTTTTTTATTTACCTATCAATATACTATTTTAAAGTAAACAACCCATGGTATTGACCTAGGCCCATTTTAGTATATTTCTTGCCACTATTTTGCTGCCAAATCATATTAAAAAAATGTATTGACTTTCTCACAAACTTTGGGTTTCATACTGAAATTATTTATACACAACAAATGGTTGTGAAAGCTTCTCTGGGGCCCCCTTTGTTCAGAAATAACAGACATGCATGGCTTTGCCATTGGTTTTTGGTAATGAGAAGGCTGCTAATTGCAGATTTGCACCACACTTCTAAAATTCACAGCAGTGAATGGGTTAATCAGTTAGCTGTTAGGGGTAAAATTTTATGAAGTGTAGGGATTACCCGCCCACCTCCCTGATACCTCCTACAGCTCTCTCCCCCACCGACACTGGTCACCAACATCTTAGGTACTGCAGTTTAGGGATTTATTTTTCTTCACCTGTCCACTGCTCACCCGGCTTAACTTCTTAGGTAGCAACTTTTTTGGGCTATTCATGACATGTATACTAAAATAATTGTTAAGTGCTTGTTATGATATGTATATAATTTGTGTGTGTAACTCAAAAAGACTGAAACTGAATTGCAATACACTCAAAAGCCTAAAATTGCTGAGCAGAGCATGGACCACTCTGTAATGATTTTTTAGCCTAAATTTAATAAATCCGTATGTCTTAGAGCTTACTGCATAGGTGCACTTGCTAAGAAATTATTTCAGAAAGCTCAAAGAAAGTTACATTTAATTAATGTTTATGTTTCCTAATCCAACAGGATTCTGAATCTCAGCTATCAAGAACCGGTACCATGTCTCGAAGGACAAGTAGCAAAAGTCTGTCACATGTTCAGGGCAGTTTGGGGTAAGAGCTGTAATAAATCTTTACACTTATAATTTTTACAAAAGCCCTGCCCCTCATAGCAAATAAGTCTGTTCAACCTGGCTCAACTAGAATGCTAAGACAAAATACAAGCCCTTTCCCCACCACAATATATATTGAACTCCAATGGAACTCACTAACATGATTCACACACCACAGTACTCCAACACATTGCCTCTCCAACATTACCAAAAATGGGCAATGCATCCTACACCATTTCTCCTCACAGCAAAAACAAACATTACATTACCTGACTGTATTACCCCCAACACCTATAGGTGTCAGCCATATAGAATCAGTCCAGAATTAGACCCAACTGCTAGAGTGATATTAAAAACACAGGCTAGCACACTGAGAGGAAACCAGGATGTGACCCACTCAGGAAAGAAACAAAACAGTTATTATGCGGAAAAAAGAAAAACTGTGTACTCACAGATGATGCAGGGTCATGGAACAGTCTCTAGATGAGATGAGGGAGTACAAGGTACAGAAACTTAAAGCAGGTTGAGGGTGTTCCATTAGAGTGGTCAGGCAAAGCAGAGGTCAGTATCACTTTAAAGCAGGCAGGGGATGATCCATTAGAGTGGTCAGGCAAAGCAGAGGTCAGTATCACTTTAAAGCAGGCAGGGGATGAGGCAGCAGAGTGGTCAGGCAAAGCAATAGTCAATGTCCCATTAAGCAGGTTTAAGGATGAGGCAGCAGAGTGGTCAGGCAAAGTAATGGTCAATGTCCCTTTAAGCAGTTTTAACCCCTTAATGACCGGACCATTTTTCAATTTTCTTACCCTTAATGACAATGGCTATTTTTACATTTCTGCAGTGTTTGTGTTTAGCTGTAATTTCCCTCTTACTCATTTACTGTACCCACACATATTATATACCGTTTTTCTCGCCATTAAATGGACTTTCTAAAGATACCATTATTTTCATCATGTCTTATAATTTACTAAAAAAAAATTATAAAATATGAGGAAAAAATGGAACAAACCACACTTTTTCTAACTTTGACCCCCAAAATATGTTACACATCTACAATCACCAAAAAACACCCATGCTAAATAGTTTCTAAACTTTGTCCTGAGTTTAGAAATACCCAATGTTTACATGTTCTTTGCTTTTTTTGCAATTTATGGGGCAATATATACAAGTAGCACTTCACTATTTCCAAACCACTTTTTTTCAAAATTAGCGCTAGTTACATTGGAACCCTGATATCTGTAAGGAATACCTGAATATCCCTTGACATGTATATATTTTTTTTTAGAAGACAACCCAAAGTATTGATCTAGGCCCATTTTGGTATATTTCATGCCACCATTTCACCGCCAAATGCGATCAAAAAAAAAAAAAGTTCACTTTTTCACAAAATTTGTCACAAACTTTAGGTTTCCCACTGAAATTATTTACAAACAGCTTCTGCAATTATGGCACAAATGGTTGTAAATGCTTCTCTGGGATCCCCTTTTTTCAGAAATAGCAGACTTATATGGCTTTTGGGTTGCTTTTTGGTAATTAGAAGGCCGCTAAATGCCGCTGCGCACCACACGTGTTTTATGCCCAGGAGTGAAGGGGTTAATTAGGGAGCTTGTAGGGAGCTTGTAGGGTTAATTTTAGCTTTAGTGTAGTGTAGTAGACAACCCCAAGTATTGATCTAGGCCCATTTTGGTATATTTTATGCCACCATTTCACCGCCAAATGCGATAAAAAAAAAAAAAAGTTCACTTTTTCACAAAATTTGTCACAAACTTTAGGTTTCCCACTGAAATTATTTACAAACAGCTTGTGCAATTATGGCAGAAATTGTTGTAAAAGCTTCTCTGGGATCCCCTTTGTTCAGAAATAGCAGACTTATATGGCTTTGGCGTTGCTTTTTGGTAATTAGAAGGCCGCTAAATGCTGCTGCGCACCACACGTTAATTATGCCCAGCAGTGAAGGGGTTAAATTAGGTAGCTTGTAGGGAGCTTGCAGGGTTAATTTTAGAGATCAGCCTCCCACCTGACACATCCCACCCCCTGATCCCTCCCAAACAGCTCTCTTCCCTCCCCCACCCCACAATTGTTCCCGCCATCTTAAGTACTGGCAGAAAGTCTGCCAGTACTAAATAAAAGAGGTTTGTTTTTTTTTTAAATAAAAATAATAAAGTATTTTAGCTGTGATGGACCCCTGCCTTAGCCCCAACTTCCCTGATCCCCCCTCCAGCTCTCTAACCCTCTCCCCTACCTAATTACCGCCATCTTGGGTACTGGCAGCTGTCTGCCAGTACCCAGTTTGGCCCCAAAAACCCCCCAAAAAGTATTTTTATTTTATTTTTACTTAAAAAACTATTTCTGTAGTGTAGCAGCCCCCCACAATACCCCCACCCCCACCCCCTCCCAGATCCTTTTATATTTTTAAAAAAAAAATCCCTTTTTTTCCCCTTTCTGCCCTCATTCATTGGTGTCAGTGTGGCTAATGGGTGCACGTGCACACGCGCACGTGCGCGCACGCACACATGCACGCGCACGCGCACCCTCACACCCGGCACTATCGCTACCGGTGCAGAGAGGGCCACAGAGTGGCTCTCTCTGCATCGGGGGCTTGTAAAGTGGTATTGCAGGATGCCTCCATATCGAGGCATCACTGCAATACCCTCAGAGCTGCTGGAAGCATTTGTGATCGCTTCCAGCACTCTGTTAGACAACTGACGTACCAGGTACGTCCATTGTCATTAACTGCTTGTTAATGCATGACGTACCTGGTACGTCAGTTGTCATTAAGGGGTTAAGGATGAGGCAGCAGAGTGGTCAGGCAAAGCAATGGTCAATGTCCCTTTAAGCAGGTTTAAGGATGAGGCAGCAGAGTGGTCAAGCAAAGCAATGGTCAAATATACTATTTTAGCAGGCAGGAAGGAGAGCTAACACTCACGTACCCAAGAAGCAGGAAGCAGGCAATGCTATCCGACAAACGGGCACCGGAGAGAAGTCCCGCCGAAGATTTAAAGCCCAGTGACATGGGGGGGGGGCATACACAGGATGCTGCGAATAAAGAGAGAGATCAGTGAGCCGCTGCAATACAGCAATGATTGGATCATGACAATAGGGTGCAAACCCACTCTTCAAACAAAAGAGACCTCAAATTTGGTGGTTCTGGTAATTCCAGTGTTACACCGAAAGAGAGTGACCAATGAGGGAGGAACAGTAGCATAGAGCTTCCTGTGGCCTAGAAAGTCAGCTCAGAAGAGGCAATATAGCAGTGAATTGGGTGTCACAATGTTGGTATCAGTACTGTTTTGATATTTATGTTTTCCTACTGTCTCAGGACCGCAGTACTAACTTGGAACTGTGGTAGGGACCCTCGTTTCAAGACCAGATTACAAGTGGTGCGTTAATAGTTACATGCAAGCGATAAGGTGCTTATCACGGCTGTTTGCGCACGTCAGGTTTTCTGCTTCTATTACAAGTTGAAAGTAAACATGATTGCTTGAGCGCAATTGAAGTTAACAATCGTCAGGTTAGTGCAAAACTCAAAACACATAAAAAATACATTACAAAGTACAGTTACACTCATAATAACACCATCTACTAAAACTGATTAAAATAAATTGTAAGTTATAAAGACTCAAAGATATGAGGTCTCAGGTGTTTGAAAAAAAAAAATTCAGGCAAAGGGTTTTAACTTTGAGATACATACATATACATGTCTAAAGATATATATGTATGAGTGTAACTAAAAAATGCTACAGAGAAGAGGCGCCTCATGTGTAGATCAGTTTATCATATTAGGAATGGTGTGCACCAAATGTAACACAGAATACTTACATTTAGTGAAAGCACCCAATTGTGCTTGTAGATGCAAGCTAATATCTTATGGTGTGTCCGCTCACCACCTCCTGCTATCAGGAACAGTCGCAGATAACAGGATCAGTCACAGGTGCTGGCGTGCTGTTTATAGTAGGTAAACTACCACTATTTCTGATTAAAAATATTTATTAAAAACAATATAAAAGCAAAGTAGTGAGTGCCGGTGGAGCCCACAACATGTGTCTCTCCTAAAATGCAATGCATTTCTCGGCTTATAAGAACAGACGTTTCTTGAGGCACCCATGACCGTTACAGCACGGTCTTTAAAAATACAGCATAGCCAATCAGATAAAGTGTCCTAGCAAATTAAAACATGCAAGACATCTGATAGCAAGGAATATGCTTATCCTAATCGCAACAATGTAATCAAAAATAGCCATCAGTGCGATCAATCAAAAAATAAATTCATAACAAATAAATATAATGATATAATGGTTAACAAACATTATATAAAGTTTCCCAACACATGATAATTGTGGTTATATAGATAATGCCGTGTATCCTGGTATCTTACCATATGTCCCATATGTACTCTGTCCTCGGTGTATCTCATAAAATCAAAATAGGACGACTGGTGAAAAAAGGACTGACTCATCTAGCGGGAGCAGTGCTAATAGTTACAATCTAATCGTAAAACCGACAACGGACCTTTCTCCCGTAATGGGACTAAAGCTGCCAAATGCTGGTGAGCTACTGATGTCCCAAAAGAGATGGTAAAATCACCAACCACCTATACCACAATGTGATGGTCAAGTAGAGCTTCTCGCTGTGAATAAAAATAAATATAAACAGAAGATACATAATAAATCTATATCTGTGATAAATAACTACAGGAGTCAAAAGTGTACCTAGCAAAACAGAAAAGATGAAATATATATTAAAATAAATAAGTGAATGTGAGTAACAGACTACGAGGTCTATTTATCAAGCCGTCAACCGCAAATATGCTGGAATTCCGCACCGTAATTGTGGCGAGCTTGATTCGACCTAGTTATCAAAGCCTACAGACCGGCAAAAGTTGAAATTTGTAATGTAACATACGATCCACTGGTCTCAATCCGACACAGATCGATGCTTACGTCATTACAGATGTTCCGAATACAAATTCGGCACTATCTGATACCTTTTGCAAGTTATCTGCGCTGGGGTTTTTGTAACTTAGTGTTTATTTTTTTTGTAATTTAGAAATTTTTAATTGTAGATTTAAATAATTTGAGTAGGGTTAGGTTTTTAAATATGTAATATAGTTAATTTAATTGGTAGCTTAATGTAATTTTAGTATAATAGTTAGGGTAGGTTAATTAATAGTTTAATATAGTTTAATGTAATTTTAGTATAGTAGGGTAGGTTAAATACTAGCTTAATATAGTTTAATGTAATTTTAGTATAATAGGGTAGGTTAATTAATAGTTTAATATAGTTTAATTTAATGCTACAGGTAAGTTTTAATTTATTATAAGATAGGGATGAGGTAATTTTAATGTAAAGTTAGCAGGTTGTTAGGTTTAGGGGTTAATAGCTTAATTTAGTGTAAGGCAATGTGGGGGCTGGCGGTTTAGGGGTTAATAGGTTTAGCAAGTGGTAGTGATGTGGGAGGCCAGGGGTTTAGGAGTTAATACATTTATTTAGTGGCGGTGGGGTCCGGGAGCGGCAGAATAGGGGTTAATACATTTATATAGTTGTGGTGGGGTCCAGGAGCGGCGGGATAGGGGTTAATAACTTTATTTAGGTTGCGGTGGGGTCCGGGAGCGGCGGGATAGGGGTTAAACATTTTAGTATAGTGGCGGTGTTTAGTGACAGGGTATAAATAAAGTTGGTAAAAAGCCGAATAGCAGAGAGATCAATGACTGTTAGTTAACAACAGTCCGCTGCTTATCGTCCCATACTTGGTGAGCAGCTTTTTGCCGGCTTTTTTTATAAATATGGAGATCGTATTCAGGTCCGTGGCCGCGAGGTTAGGCGATGTTAGGCGAGCGCATTGGTGCCGGCGAATGCAAGAAAGTTGATGGCTTGATAGAAAGGCCTCTACGTGTGAGCCTTCAGCATTGGTGCAAATAAACTAATGAATGTAATGCCGCTATAAATATAAGGATGAGTTATGTGATAAATATAAGGAGTATGAGTAAAGTTTTTCTGCTAAAAAGAGGAGTAACGACCTAACAGCCTAATGAAAAGTGTCAAGACCGCCTATAATACTGAAGAATAAATTGTGTAGGAAAATGAGCCTATGATAATAAATCTGATAATACTTATATAAAAAAGGAAGCTATGTGATGTGCACATAAATGGTGTTCAACAAAGTATAAGTCATGATGCATGTAACACATTGAACATAAAGTGAGCGCAAAAGTAAGGAATAAGCTCCTATCCACAAGATATGTTAACCTTAAATAGAATGAAATATATATATAAATGGTAATGGTGTGATACGAACTAACAGTGTATCAGGATTAAAATGGAGGGGACCAACAAGTGGATGCGAGAACCTATCTATCACTAAATATTGTGATAACAAAAAATATATAAATATGAGGCTAAGGCCTCTAGTTATCAAGCCGTCAACCTCAAATACGCTGGAATTCCACAGCGTATTTGTGGCGAGGCTGATTCTCCTAAGTTATCAAGCCCTTTACACCGGCAAAAGTAGAATTTTGTGACGTGAGTTTCGATCCGCCGGACTCAGTCCGACACAGATTGATTCTTACGTCACTCCAGATTTTCCGCACACAAGTTCGGCACAATCTGACTACTTTTGCTAGTTATCAAAAAACTAGCAGGTACGCTCTGCACTTTTCCGGCCCAGCGTACCTGGTTTTCAAACCGCCGCCCTGGAGGCGGCGGATCCCATAGGAATCAATGGGAGTCTGACCATAGCGAAAGTTCATGTTCGCTGCTGCCCGATATCCCATTGATTCCTATGGGAGATGTCTGCACATAACACCCTAACATGTACCCCGAGTCTAAACACCCCTAATCTGTCCCCCCTACACCGCCACAACTAAATAAAGTTATTAACCCCTAAACCGCCGCTCCCGGACACCGCCGCCACTATAATAAATGTATTAACCCCTAAACCGCCTCTCCCGGACCCCGCCGCCACCTATATTAAACTTACTAACCCCTAATCTGCACCCCCTACACCGTCGCCACCTATAATACATTTATTAACCCCTATCCTGCCCCCCCTACACCATCGCCACCTATAATACATTTATTAACCCCTATCCTGCCCCCCCTACACCGCCGCAACTATAATAAAATTAATAACCCCTAAACCTAAGTCTAACCTTAACCCTAACACCCCCTTAACTTAAATATTAATTAAATACATCTAAATCAATTTAACTCTTATTAAATTAATTATTCCAATTTAAAACTAAATACTTACCTTTAAAATAAACCCTAATATAGCAACAATATAAATAATAATTTTATTGTAGCTATTTTAGGATTTATTTTTATTTTACAGGCAAATTTCAATTTCTTTTAACTAGGTACAATAGCTATTAAATAGTTATTAACTATTTAATAACTACCTAGTTAAAATAAAGAGAAATTAACCTGTAAAATAAAAACTAACCTAAGTTACAATTACACCTAACACTACACTATACTTAAATAAATTATTCCTATTTAAAACTAAATACTTACCTGTAAAATAAACCCTAAGATAGCTACAATGTAATTAATAATTACATTGTAGCTATTTTAGGATTTATATTTATTTTACAGGTAACTTTGTATTTATTTTAGCTAGTTAGAATAGTTATTAAATAGTTATTAACTATTTAATAACTACCTAGCTAAAAGAAATACAAAATTACCTGTAAAATAAATCCTAACCTAAGTTACAATTAAACCTAACACTACACTATCATTAAATTAATTAAATAAATTACCTACAAATAACTGCAATTAAATAAACTAACTAAAGTACAAAAAATAAAAAAAATAAGTTACAAACATTTCAAAAATATTACAACAATTTTAAGATACTTACACATAATCTGAGCCCCCTAATAAAATAACAAAGCCCCCCAAAATAAAAAATGCCCTACCCTATTCTACATTAAAAAGTTACCAGCTCTATTACCTTACCAGCCCTTAAAAGGGCCTTTTGCGGGGCATGTCCCAAAGAAAACAGCTCTTTTGCCTGTAAAATAAAAATACAACCCCCCAACATTAAAACCCACCACCCACATACCCCATCTCTAACCCAAACCCCCCTTAAATAAACCTAAGACTACCCCCTGAAGATCATCCTACCTTTAGCCGTCTTCAGCCAGCCGACCACCGATGGAACCGAAGAGGAGATCCGGAGCGGCAGAAGTCATCATCCAAGGGGCGCTGAAGAAGTCTTCCATCCGATTGAAGTCATCATCCAGGCAACGTCTTCAATCTTCATCCATCCGGAGCGGAGCCATCTTCAGACGAGCCTACGCGGAGCCATCTTCTTCCACCGACGACTGAACGACGAATGACGGTTCCTTTAAGTGACGTCATCCAAGATGGCGTCCCTCGAATTCCGATTGGCTGATAGGATTCTATCAGCCAATCGGAATTGAGGACGGAAAAATCTGATTGGCTGATCCAATCAGCCAATCAAATTGAGGTTCAATCCGATTGGCTGATCCAATCAGCCAATCAGATTGAGCTCGCATTCTATTGGCTGTCCCGATCAGCCAATAGAATGCAAGCTCAATCTGATTGGCTGATTGGATCTGCCAATCAGATTTTTCCTACCTTAATTCCGATTGGCTGATAGAATCCTATCAGCCAATCGGAATTCGAGGGATGCCATCTTGGATGACGTCACTTAAAGGAACCGTCATTCGTCGTTCAGTCGAAGAAGATGGCTCCACGTAGGCTCGTCTGAAGATAGCTCCGCTCCGGATGGATGAAGATTGAAGACGCCGCCTGGATGATGACTTCAATTGAATGGAAGACTTCTTCAGCACCCGTTGGATGATGACTTCTGCCGCTCCGGATCTCCTCTTCGGTTCCATCGGTGGTCGGCTGGCTGAAGACGGCTAAAGGTAGGATGATCTTCAGGGGGATAGTCTTAGGTTTATTTAAGGGGGGTTTGGGTTAGAGTAGGGGTATGTGGGTGGTGGGTTTTAATGTTGGGGGGGGGTTGTATTTTTATTTTACAGGCAAAAGAGCATAGCTTTTTTTATTTTTTGTACTTTAGTTAATTTATTTAATTGTATTTAATTGTAGTTATTTGTAGGTAATTTATTTAAATAATTTAATGATAGTGTAGTGTTAGGTTTAATTGTAACTTAGGTTAGGATTTATTTTACAGGTTAATTTCTCTTTATTTTAACTAGGTAGCTATTAAATAGTTAATAACTATTTAATAGCTATTGTACCTAGTTAAAATAAATTGAAATTTGCCTGTAAAATAAAAATAAATCCTAAGATAGCTACACTAAAATTATTATTTATATTGTAGCTATATTAGGGTTTATTTTAAAGGTAAGTATTTCGTTTTAAATAGGAATAATTAATTTAATAAGAGTTAAATTTATTTAGATGTATTTAATTAATATTTAAGTTAGGGGGGTGTTAGGGTTAGACTTAGGTTTAGGGGTTAATAATTTTATTATAGTTGCGGCAGTGTAGAGGAGGCAGGATAGGGGTTAATAAATGTATTATAGGTGGCGACGGTGTAGGGGGGGCAGATTAGGGGTTAATACATTTAATATAGGTGGCGGCGGGGTCCGGGAGCGGCAGTTTAGAGGTTAAACAATTTATTTAGTTGCGCCGGGGTCCGGGATCGGCAGGATAGGGGGTTAATAAATTTATTATAGGTGGCAGCGGTATAGGGGGGGCAGGATAGGGGTTACTAGGTATAATGTAGGTGGCGGTGGGCTCCGAGAGCGGCAGTTTAGGGGTTAATACATTTATTATAGTTGCGGCGGTGTCCGGGAGCGGCGGTTTAGGGGTTACTAACTTTATTTAGTTGCGGGGGGCTCCAGTATAGGGGGTAGAACAGTGTAGTTAGTGTGGGTGCTCAGTGACAGCTTGTCAATAAAGCTGTCAAAAAGCCGAAGAGCAGCGAGATCGGATGAGTGATAACTATCACAGTCCGCTGCTCATTGCCCCGTACTTGGTGCACGGCTTTTTGACAGATTTATTGATAACTTTGGTGAGATTTTTCAGGTCCGCGGCGGCGATGGTAGGCGAGCTTTGGCGGGCGTATTGGGCCGACGAAGGCAGGTAAGTAGACACGTTGATAACTAGAGGCCTAAGACTCAAACAAAACCTAGCCAATAAACATCTTACAAGGGAATGAACAATAAAATAACCTTGGGGAAAACACAAAAGGGGAAATATATAAGTATAAATTATAAAACAAAAATAAATTTGAGTAGCAAATCTCATATAACCACATGACCATGCAAGGGTACTTAACAGGAATAAAAAAAAAAAGCCCATCTCATCTAAATATTGCAGAATCAATAAGGCTTAGATGGTCCATTTTTCCTTCCTTGACCCGACCCTTATACCAGTACCATAAGGGCCCACGTTCACCACCCTTGTTCCTCCCGTAATACCTGAAATAAACACACAACACCATTGTTTGCCAATAAAAAATGGAAAGGTCAGTTTTATTCATACTGATTTTGCATTGTAGCCAAAATCAGACAAAAGAGCCATAAATCAATCCCTGCAATTTCAATACCACAACTCAACATAATGTCCAAGCATTTCAATTGAACATGGGCCCACGTTGCCGGGGGGGATAACCACAAACCCCCCCCCCCCCGCTGCACAATCTGCCCAGCAGCTAGACCACCGGATCACGGCCCCAAGCCGAGTGCGCAGCAGGATCCTCCCACGTCCTCGATGCCCTGCCCACGTGCCAGACCCATTTTCACCGCTCTCCGCACTTATTATCTCTCGCTGCTATAGCTGCTATATTCTTAATGCCTCTGGTTAGCATAGACCGATTGCGTCACCCGCTTAACCTCGGCTGCAGCCGGTTCTTCTCCTTAAGGGAAACACAGGCAGTCTTATAAGATTCAACCAATTGGTCAGCATCCTGCCCATATTTGCGTTTGCTTGCTCTCTTCCTTCTTTGTGTGACCTCTCCGATTGTGATTTGTTCTCTCTTACCGATCCTAATGCAGAGTGGGTGGGAAACAAGAAAAATTGTTAATGTTCTTCACTTCCTGCTGCTCTGCCTTATAATACCTGCCTCTTAGGTGCTGCATCTTTACACCTACCCCACCTTTCCTTTGTTCCCTGTTCTTCCTTCCCCCTATGCTCCTATCTCCTAAGCCGGCCTCCTCCCCCCTCTCCTAAATCCCAGTTAACCCCTTCACGTCCGTTATAGGAGCCCCCAGCCTTAGTTTCGCTTCTGTCATATGCACTCCTTCCGCTTTTTATAAGGCTTAGATGGTCCATTTTTCCTTCCTTGACCCGACCCTTATACCAGTACCATAAGGGCCCACATTCACTACCTTCGCTCCTCCCGTAATACCTGAAATAAATACACAACACCATTGTTTGCCAATAAAAAAATGGAAAGGTCACTTTTATTCATACTGATTTTGCATTGTAGCCAAAATCAGACAAGAGAGCCATAAATCAATCCCTGCAATTTCAACACCACAAATCAACATAATGTCCAAGCATTTCAATTGAACATGGGCCCACGTTTCCAGGGGGATGACCACCCCCCCCGTGGCGAGGCACAAGGAATTGCCATAGAAAACCTGCTGCACAATCTACCCAGCAGATAGACCACCGGATCACGGCCGCAAGCCAAGTGCGCAGCAGGACCCTCCCACGTCCTCGATGCCCCACCCACATGCCAGACCCATTTTCACCACCACCAAAAGGCTCCCTTTCCGCCATCCAACCTAGTGACCTTTCCTCACCTTAGCCAGTTCCGCCACCATCATCCTTATGTCCTCCAGAAACTGATCATTCCCAAACTCATTCAGGTGCACTCCATCAACCCGAAATAGCTCTTCTCTTTTTGCTGTGATCAGCGGATGCTCCAGCACCTTGCCCCCTGTTTCCCTTACTATCTTCGCCACCACCTGGTTAATTCTTCTACACGACCTATATCCTGCCCTCTGCGTATCAGTGTTGCACCAGTGTATCCTAGATATTACGTTAGACTATATAACTCACACCTGCGTCCAATTACTTCCTTTATCTTATCTTCCAATTCATTTATCGGAATTGCGCCTATGTCGTTGCCCCCAAAGTGTATTATCAGCGCATCTGGGGGGCCCCACCTTCTTCTCGCCTGCTGTATGGTCGTGACTAACTCGTCCCAGCACCTACCCCTCTTTCCTAGCCATCTTATGCTTGCTTCCCTGTGTGAGCAACCTAAGTGCGATCCTAAACCTGCTGCCATTGCCCTTGCGCGAGACCAATGCATGTACGAGTGACCCACCACCCATACCCACAATTCTCTGCCTGTAATGAAAAAACAAATATTCAATGAACCTTAAAATCATTCCAAACACAGTCATAACGACCAATCCCAACGTTTACAAGAAAATGCAACATTGATTTTACCTCGCTCATTCCCCTTTTAGTCTAATGTATGATCTGAATGCCTGGGATTTCCATCTCCCCAAATTTTTTATCTTTTCCTCTGAATACCCTTTCTCTGCCGCACTAGTCGCAGCCCCTATTCAAAAGGAATGCGACGCAAACCGCATGTGATCCCATCCCAGCTTTTTTGTCACCATTTCTAACACCTTTTTAGACTGATACTTCGTCAGATTGGACCCGTCCATGTGTCTTAAAAATTGGCCTGCCCTCCTCATGCTTTGTTCCTAACATCTCTTTTACTCTTGCTACTGGGCATGTGTAGCTCCCTGTCTCTCTCATTGACACCCACGCTCCTTTTCCCTCTCTGTCTGTTATTGATTTCCTTACTAGCACCCTTATGTTGTCCCCGTAAACCCTTACATCTGAGTTTTCCACTCCATTTTTTGCGTCCACCTTACTTGTTGCTATTAATTCCCCTATCCTAAATGCTCCTCAGAAGGCCATAGCCAATGCGGCCTTAAACAACCTAGCTTCCCCCCTATCTCTGCAAACCTCCTCCAGTATCATTATCATTCTTCCCAACCTTTCCTCTGTGATTGGTTCCCTGTCATCTGACTTTTTTAACTTCGCCCACTTGCCATGCTCTTAACACCTTCCTGAACACAAATGATTTTGTCATGTCCTCCTTGTCTCTTAGCTTTGCAAAGAAAGATACTCCTGCTAACGCAATGCTGACCTGACCCTTCTTCATGCCCTTCACTTTTAGGGACCAAAGCCATTCCAAGAACCTACTTTGCTCGCCCCCTATCGCGTTACCCTTAAATCGTAACCACTGCTTCCAATAGGTATTGTATGCCCTCCAGGTTCTTTGGGCCAAAGCTTTTCCAACCAGTTCTCTTATACCTTCTATGCATTCCCAATCTGCCAAAGAAAGATGGGGCAGCATTCACGTTCTTTACTAGTGGCAGGCACGGCCCTCCTAAACACCACCCAATTAAACCTTGACAAAGCGTCGGCTATTACATTTTTATATCCTGCAATGTGTTTCGCTTTAAAACAGATGTTCAGCTGCAAGCATTTTAGCACTAAGTATCTCAAATACTTTATTACCGGCATTGAAGATGCTGAAAGGTTGTTAATCACGTCTACTACTCCCTGATTATCCGACCAAAACGTAATGTTTTTATTTTTCAGTATTTCTCCCCACAGCTCTACTGCTACCACAATGGGGAATAATTCCAATAAAGCCAGGTTCCTCATCCATCCGCTCCTTTCCCTGGCCAATTGCCCACACACCATCTCCCCTGTAGATATGCACCGAAACCTGCGCTCCCTGCCGCGTCTGTGTAAAGCTCTAACTCGTTTGCTGCTGCTGCTCTTGACCATATTCTGATTCTGTTAAACTCCGTTAGAAATGTATCCCACACCCTCATATCTTACCTCATTGTTCCTGTCACTCTAATCATATGCTCGGGCGTTTTTACCCCTGCTGTTCCCAATTCCAATCTTCTCTTGAAAATTCTCCCCACCGGTATGACCCTACACGCAAAATAAAGCACTCCCAGCTGCTTCTGCATCTCCCTTGGTGTCACCTTTTTCCGCCCTACCATTTCCTCTATAAGCTGTCATGCCTTTGCTATTTTTTCTTCTGGTAGCTTGCATTGCCCTTTTACTGTATCAATAGTTATACCCAAAAATGACAACCGTTGGCATGGCCCTTCTACTTTTTCAGCTGCTACTGGGACTCTCAGCTCCTCTAGCATATCAAGTAACGCCTTATTCAACCCTGCACATGCGCTGTTCCCTGCTGCTCCCACTACCATGAAATCGTCCAGATAATGTACGATTCTGTCTGATCCCATTCTCTTTTCCAACAACCAGTGCAGAAATTTGCTAAATTTCTCAAATATGGAGCATGAGACCGAGCAGCCCATTGGCAAACATTTGTCTACATAAAAAATTTTGTTGAATCTACATCCCATTAGTTTGAAACTGCACGGATTTAATGGTAACAGCCTAAACGCTGACTCTATGTCTACCTTTGCCATTAATGTGCCCTTCCCTACTTCTTTCACCATGCGAACGATTGGTACTGTACTGACGCATCTGCCTTATCAATTACATCGTTTACTGATTTCCCTCTCGGATACGACAAGTGTTGTATCATGAGAAACTTTCCCTTTTCTTTTTTGGGTACCACTCCTAGGGGTGATATCACTAATCCCTGTATAGGTATTTCCATAAATGGTCCTGCCATCCTCCACAAATTTTACCGGGTACTCTGTTGCAGATTTTAAAATTCCTGAATTTTTCTGCCCCGCACACTTCAGTTTTTACTGGCACTACAAATTCCTCTGATAAACCCTTTGTCAGCAATGCCCTATCATCTTCCTTATTATAGTCTACTAACTCTTTTAGTAGCCTATCTACCTTCAATGGTGTTTTGGCCATTCCCCATTGCTCCCCCACTACCGTTTCCCCCCTGGCCACGAAAAAGCTGCTTGTTACCCCCTCCATTATTCTTTTTTTTTAAAAATTTCTGGGAATTCTGTTGCTGATTTCAAATTCCTAGCTTGCGCAGCTCCCTTAACCATCCACTTAACTGGTACCACAAACCACATGCTCAATCCTTCTATTAATATATATCTTTCCTCCTCTAGGGGTATTCTGCTAGTTCCGTTATCAATTTACCTACTTTCAGCGGGGTTTTGGCCATGCCCCATTGTCGTGCCACTGTTGGCGCCACCCGCGAAAAAGGCATTCTGCCCGAATTTCCATTACCGTTCCATCTACAATCTACCCCATCGTGCCCCCCCCACAATATCTGCATACATGTTTATATTTGCACATATTCCCCCTGTCACACTTTTTCTCATTAAAAGCCCAACATTCCTTTACCTCTGTTTTGATTGCTTTTAATTGTCCCATTGGTTTCCACACTTGGACATCGGACACCTTCATCAATCTAGTCCACATGTCGAGTATTTTTACCCCAAAAATCCCTTCTTCCTTTATCCCCCAGTTGCAAATTTCCTCTCCTGAATTCCCCATCATAGTCCTTCCAGGCGTAACCCCTGTATGTTAAATAACAATCCGCTATCAGGTGAATGTATCTTAATACCCCTTTTACTTTGTCTGGGTTAAGAATTAAAAACACTCGGCATATATCAGTATACCTTTGACCCACTCTGGGAATGTTTGCCTTGCCTTCCTACCCTTGTCATCAACCCTTGATTTAAAGGGACAGTATACACTAATTTTCATATAACTGCATGTAATAGACACTACTATAAAGAATAAGATGCACAGATACTGATATAAAAATCCAGTATAAAATGGTTTAAAAACGTACTTAGAAGCTTTCAGTTTAGCTCTGTTGAAAAGGTAGGTGGAAAGCCCACTGCAAGTGGGAAATAAGACACTCCCCCCTCCCTCCTTCTTTTGCATATTTAAAGACCCTTTACACAAACAGGAGCAAGCTGGAGAATGTAGCTGACAGTATTCAATAAAACCTTTGGGGCTTGGTTAGGAGTCTGAAAATCAGAGCAATGTTCTTTAAAAATAAGCAAAATTATACATTAAAAAAAACAAAAACTTTATGGGCTTTATAAATAGATCATCTACAAAACATTTATGCAAAGAAAAAAATAGTGTATAATGGCCCTTTAAGTGCTAATTCAGAGTAAATGCTATTGTATTGTCTTGTTATCTTGCATTTGCTGATTATGCAAATCTGCTGTGTTTACTGGTACTTTAATGATTAAACCCAATTAAAATAATTCTTAATTTCTGAACAGGTTATTTTTTATAAACACAGTGATTATATTTATGCAGTAAATAGAATATTGATAATGACCAGATATATATTTATTGATTATTACCATATTAAAATGATAATATAAAGCAAGGTATAGAACTATTTAGATTAATTAATATTCAATTAAATTGTCTGTATCCTGGATATGGTCACAATATTATTAGTAATTAACTTTAAATCAAAATGAAATAACATCAAATATCACAATTTTATGTTAATAGATAGAACAATTTATAATTAGCCAGTAGCATTAACCAATTCGGCATATGGCTTATATAACAACGTTTAGCTAGCAAATCTCAAACCTAATGGAATTTCCAGGACGTATAATATAGCATCTAACCAAAATAGTCTTATATGAGTTAAATAATCAACTAGAGCGATGTATACCTTATTAACAATTCAATATATCAACTAGTACAGCATTAATAAGTCTGATCTAGCCACAATACAATTTTTGAAACATTTACCAAAAACTAAAAATTAACTTATGAGTATAAAATACAAAAACCCTTTTCTAAAGTGATAAATTTACTAATGCTAGTATAATTATTATATAGGATACACTGATCTATTTAATATTAATGTATAGACATAAAATACACCTTTAAATCACAGCTTCAGCTATGCTATTGCTATAAAGAAAGCTTAAGCTGTAGTACCTATTTATACATTACCAGCTAGCAATTTAGCAATGATTGAAACTTCAGCATCCAAAGTTCTTTCACAATTTCTTAGTAATTACCCTGCTCCTTGAAGCCATTTCTGCAACAAAATTTGGTAAGTAACAAGAAAAATTGTTATGTGCTTCACTTCCTGCTGCTCTACCTTATCATACCTGACTCTTAGGTGCCGCCTCTTTACACCTACCCCACCTTTCCTTTGTTCCCTGTTCTTCCTTCCCCCTATGCTCCTATCTCCTAAGCCGGCCTCCTCCCCCTCTCTCCTAAATCCCAGTTAACCCCTTCACGTCCGTTATAGGAGCCCCCAGCCTTAGTTTCGCTCCTGTCATATGCACTCCTTCCGCTTTTTATTACCTCATTCAGGCCATTAGGGAACAGGGACTGGAACCTATATATCCAGTATGTCTCCCTTTGGCGCAATCTAGAGTATCTATTATATATATGGGAAATGGGAATAGTCTCAAAAGGAGTAATTCTAAACATGCATGGATAAGATTTGTGTGTGATCACATTGGGCCTAGACACACTATGCTTAAAGGAAAATGAAACCCGTTTTTTTCTTTTATGATTTAGAAAGAACATGTAATTTTAAACAACTTTCTAATTTACTTCTATTATCTAATTTGTTTAATTCTCGTGATATTCTTTGCTGAAAAGCATCTCTAGATAGGCTCATTAGATGCTGATTGATGGCTGCACATAGATGCCTCGTGTGATTGGCTCACCCGTCTGCATTGCTATTTCTTCAACATTGGATATCTAAAAAATGAAGCAAGTTAGATAATAGAAGTAAATTGGAATGATATTTAAAATTGTATTCTCTACCTGAGTCATGAAAGAAAAAATGTGGGTTTAGTGTCCCTTTAAGGGAACCTTTATTGGTATTTCTAAGGTGTTCACTCCACCATATATTTATTTATTTCTTACAGGTCTGCTAGGTTGTGGAAGGTTTAAGGGATAGACACACCCTTCTCAATTAGGACATTTTTATCTGATTGGCAATGCTGTATTTTTAACGACCGTGCAGTAACGGTCATGTATGCCTGAAGAAACGGCTGTTCTTATAAGACGAGACACATGTTGCATTTTAAGGGAGACACATGTTGTGGGCTCCACCGGCACTCACTACTTTGCTTTTATATTGTTTTTAATAAATATTTTTAATCAGCAATAGTGGTAGTTTACCTACTATATACAGCACATCAGCACCTGTGACTGATCCTGTTATCTGCGACTGTTCCTGATAGCAGGAGGTGGTGAGCTAACACACCATAAGATATCAGCTTGCATCTACAAGCACAATTGGGTGCTTTCACTAAATGAGAGTATCCTGTGTTACATTTGGTGCACACCATTCCTAATATGATAATCTGATCTACACATGAGGCGCCTCTTCTCTTTAGCATTCTTTAGGATTACACCATTTTGTGCATGAAGAGTTGCTGCCAAGCTGTCTTTTACCTGTGGAAGATTGTACGACTTATCTACCATGGTGGTTTCTACTGTTAACTGGACAGTTCACAGTTTCTTCTAACTACAGACATTTACACTGGTTGAACAGTATTACTTGTTTTTTATGTACATGTGCTTTGTTTAATAATTATAGTCTATTTTAAAATAATAGTTTATAGCGCCCATACAGTACATTCTTTCTTTTTGGTTTATACATATATATATATATATATATATATATATATATGTGTGTGTGTGTGTGTGTGTAAATATGTATGTACAGTATGTATTTATATGTGTATATATGTATTTACAGACAATTATACACATATAAACACACATATATATCTACACATATATAGACAAAAATAAAAGTGCATTGAAGCCCTTTGCAGTTAAGTAGATGAAAACATGTAAAAACATATTAATGCAATATTCATTTTTATAGTGTTTATTTACTGTAAATATTTTACATTCCAATGTTCTGTACATAACAGAATATGTTCTAAGTATTTGTAAACCTATATATAATCATGTATGTATATATATATATATATATATATATATATATATATAAATACATATATGACAGAATGAGGAGGTATACACTTATATCCCAAACCAGAGTACAAATTGCATGAAAATGTAAATGTCCCTTGAAAAATGTCAGTTTACAAATCGATGCAAAGCTGACATAAAATTTTCCCAATGCAATAAGTGTATATATATGCAGTCTCCTTGTGTACAGATCATGAACACGAACGTGGTTTGGATAATATATATGCACAATCAAAAGTGGTAAAACAAAGAGAAGCAGTCTATGCTCAACGGCTTGTAGCCGTGTAAACTCACTGCACCAAGGTATATGCAGAAACCAAGCTTAGAAAGTCAGCGTTCCATCACTCAGAGCCATTCGCATCCACAGTGGCGTTGTGTGTCCGGTCACTCGACGTCCTCGACCAATCAGGAAAGTAGAATCACAGAGTGTAATTTTCTCTGGATATGGGGCAGTCTGGGAGCTCCCTTAGCCTGCGGTTTGCCTGGTCCTTGTATAGGCAACAGAAGAAATTGGTATACCGTAGGCAAAGGGTGAAGTAAAAAGATTCTTTATTGTAAAATCCAAATAGGATAAAATAAAACCAGAAGGTCCATGTTAAAACAGTGCACACTTACAAGGAGTACAAGTTTGCTAACATGTTTCGGCACAAAGCCGTAATCGTAGCTGACAAATACACCTGTGTCTAGAATTTAAGATCAATACTCTGAGCTAATTTGTGGACTGACATCCAATCTGATAGCAGTCAGTGTGGGTGTGTACAATACCATATTATGCACTTAATAATCAGCTATACAAGCATAATAATAAAAAAAACTACGCTACATGGGTATACATGAACCTAATAAAAGATCTCACAGTGTGGAAGAAAATATATTCTATATGTAACATCATAGCTGTAAAGTGTCAGAACTTGTGAATAGGGATTGTGTATATGTGTGTACATATACAAAAAAGTCATTGGATATTGTACCTAAAAGGTTACACAGAGCCTGTGCATAGCTGCATATATATATGCACTAAGTTTGAGACATCGAATTGCGTATGACAAAAGGTGTAACTGTAGACAGAATTGAACATCTAGTTATATAGTGTAAAGATTAGTAGATATGTCTTCTTCAGACATAAAGCCTGTAAAAATGTGAGATCATTATTAGTTTTATTGACTCCCACTCAAATATTAGTCACAGTATAAATGTACACTAGGAGTCTATTGCCCCTGTAGAGTCAGTGGTCTATGACAAAATAGTGTCTAAATCGCAATTGACTATTAAAACATTATCCACAATTACATGATTATATGTACACACAATAGAATATCGGGGACTGTGTGACAACATAAAAATATATACAGTTGCAATAAATATGAAAGTAGCCCACATAAAGACACATATAATCATACATGTATATGCAGATATAGGCAATAAAGGAACATGGTTGGGAGAGATGTCAGGAAAGGATCCTATTTCCAATAATTGATTAAATCCTATTCGGATTAAAGGCCTGTAGGAACCCGTGTTCATAGTTTAAAGATCCAAAACATCTCTCTCTTCCTGAGCATCTTGCCTCTGTCTCCTCCCCTCGAGGGGTAGCATATCTGTTCGATTACTTGCCATCTGAATGTGGTGTTACCTTTATGATGTATGTGAGTAAAGTGTTTGACCAAGGGAGTACTTGCTTCTCCTATCTTAATGGTTGAAAGGTGATTCCTTATACGTGTATATACATCAGTAGTGGTTAAACCTACGTATTGAAGATGGCATTCCATGCAGGTTAACAAATAGATGACGTAAGATGAGGTACAGTTAAGACAAGCATCTATATTAAAGTCTCTCCTGTAACCTCAGAGTGAAAGCTCTCAGAGAAGATGCTAAATTCACAAGATCAACATCTTGACCTACCACATCTATACATCCCTTTATGGGTCAACCAAGAACCACTTTGTGAAGTAGGTAATCAGGGTAATTCAGACAGAGCAAGAAGATTACCCAGGGTTTGCATCTCCTAAAGGAGCAGCGTAGACTATCATTGACACAATTAACCAATTTGTCATCAGCTCACAACATATTGAAATGTTTCTTGACTATTTCACAAATAGCACTATACTCATCACTAAAGTCAGTCACAAATATGACTTTGTTGCATCTCATAGTATCCTGAATTTTGTGTGCTTTAGAGGAATTTGAAAGGAGAGCCCTCCTATCTACTAGATCCACCTAGCTCACCCACAATTAATTCCAATTTGAAGGCAGATTCTATCTCCAGAGATGTGGGACAGCTATGGGGGCAAAATTTGCTCCATCATACCCCAACCTTTTCATGGGTTGGTGGGAGCTGTCCCACATCTTTGGAGATGGAAACACATATAACGACCATATGGCCTTTTTTAAATGCTATATTGATGACCTGCTTTTTATCTGGAGGGGACCAGCTGGTATACTCAGTGACTTCATGGAGAACATCAATAACAATGATGTTGGTCTCAGATTCACCTTTGACATATAAAGTGAATGTATAAATTATCTAGATCTTACCCTTACAGTAAGTGAACAGGGACAAATCATTTGTGATATCTATAGGAAACCTATCACCAAAAACACACTCCTCCATGCTAGGAGTTGTCACCCTAAACATGTACCTTTTGCACTCGCAAAGGGCCAATTGATTAGAGTGAAAAGGAATTTACCCAAGTTTCAGTATACAGAGAACAAAGTAAGGTGATGAGAACCCGTTTGCAACAGAGAGGATACCCTAAGTATGTGATAGATAGGGCACAAAAACATGTGGATCTAGAAGACAGGCGGGCTCTCCTTTCCTTTCAAATTCCTCTAAATCACAGAAAATTCAGGTTACTATGAGATGAAACAGTCACATTTGTGACTGACTTTAGTGATGAGTATAGTGCTATTTGTAAAATAGTCAAGAAACATTTCAATATGTTGTGAGCTGATGACAAATTGGTTAATTGTGTCAATGATGGTCTATGCTGCTCCTATAGGAGATGCAAAACCCTGGGTAATCTTCTTGCTCCGCCTGAATTACCCCAATTAACTACTTCACAAAGTGGTTCTTGGTTCACTTATAAAGTGTAAGGATTCCAGTCCTGTTTTTACCTTTTGCCTCAACTCACCTTCCTCACCTGTACTTAAGGCATCACCCCGCCCCAAACAAGTGCTTAGTTGTTGAGTATTGTTTGCTAAAACCAGTGCTCTGTTTCTTTTAAGCTACATTCTTATCAAGAGAAGATTTACTTTTACTACTATAACATTTGGATTACAAATACCAGCTGCAGTTTGGTCTCATAAAGGGACTAATAACAACTAGTCTCATTCATCCTGAAGTTTACTATTCCAAGAAGTATTAATTTATTTCAACTCTACATCTCTACAGGAATTGCTACTTAATTTCCAACAGAAGGATTCTACCTACTATCGCTACGGTATTTGTATCAAATCTAATTTACTTTGGAAGCCTAAAGTAACGGCTAATTTCAAATGTCATGTTTTCGCTTGAACTTTTCTAAATTGACTTTGTCTCTCAGATATTACTATCATTTGCAAGTATGTTTCATGTTAATGATATAACTTTCTTTGATTCATTCTCATACCGGACAGTAACGGACTTTACGTGACGTCACACAGCTACACTCATCTCAGCGTGCTATACAGCTCCTTGCAACTCAGCGTGTCTCACAGCTCTTATTACACTCACTGGTCTGTGTTCAGATATCCACGCTGCAAGCATTATTTAGTGTGCTGTGTCTCGCAGCAGAACACGCCCCTGTCAGCACCTGCAGTCTGTGTGTCTCATATCTCTCACGCTTCAGTGCTTATTACAATGAACACTATCTCTCACATTTAGGCTTGAGTTATACCAATGTCAAAAGTTGTTATTAATACTAATACTTATTTTCAGTATCTTAATATTTATACCAATAATATATAACCATATAAAGTCTTACTGCCTTTCCTTATAAAAATCACTCTGAGTAAAACAGTCTATGCTGATATAATAGCCTGTACTTCAGTTGTGAAACAAATATAATTTATTTAGACTCTGCAGTTGTGATTCAAATAACCAAGGAACCTGATATAACAACTAAGCCATATATAATGGATCCAGCAGAGCTTCCTCAAATTGTTTATAATTTAACACAAAGAGTTGACCAACTTAGTCAAGCCTTTAGAGAGTTACAATTAGAAAATGAAACTTTAAGAAAAGTAATAAAAGACACTGTCTCTACTAAACAGAGCCTTCCTGACAATCTGTCAGAACCATTTATTGCACCTCCAGATTTTTTCAATGGAGATAGGAATTTATACCGTCAATTTAAAAATGCTTGTCTGCTTAATTTCACCCTTAAACCTAGAACATACCCAAATGATAGGGTTAAAGTCCTTACAATGATAAGCTATTTAAGAGGTGAACCTCGCATTTGGGCAGACACTCTCTTTGAGACAAATAATCCAGTTCTCTCATCTTTTTCATCTTTTCTGGATATCATGGATGAATTATACTATGATTCTAACCTACAGTATACTGCTGAGAAAAAGATGAGGAACCTAAAACAAGGTATCAAACCTGTTGAATGTTACATAACAGAATTCAAGCAATATTCTATTGACTCTCAATGGAACGCCATTGCCTTAAAAAACCAGTTCAGGCTTGGACTCTCTGACGCAGTAAAAGATGAATTAGCCCGAACTGAGTTGCCTGAAACATTGGAAGGCCTTATGAAGCTCAGCAGGCAAATTGATAGGAGATTACGTGAAAGAAGATTTGAACGTCAATACCCTGAAATTGTTTACAAGAAGGATAAGGTTCTAAACCATCCCACTTCTAACAGTTCTCATACTGGTTCAACTGGTGCTAAAGCAATGGATATAAGTTTTATTAGAGGACCTCTAACTCCTGAAGAACGCATCAGAAGGAAGACTAGAGGCCTCTGCATGTATTGCGCATCCTCATCTCATACTTTAAAGGATTGCCCCTCTTTGCCACAGAACAAGAAGAGTAAGTACCATACCAATCTTTCTCTCCAGTTAAAGCATAACAACCCTCTTCATTGTTCTTTACTTCTTTCTCTACAGTGGGCAAATAAGCAAGTGACCATTCCAGCCATATTGGATACAGGAGCACAAGGAAACTACATTGACAGTTCTCTGGTTACAAAAAATAAAATACCATTGATAAAAAAGTTGTCTCCTATTTTCCTTCGTGTGGTTGATGGCTCTGAGATATCATCAGGGCCCATTACACATCACACCATCCTGCTCTCTGTCACCACATTAAAAACACATCATGAACATCTCACCTTTGATGTAATCACTTCTCCATTATTCCCAATAGTACTTGGGCTAGCTTGGTTACAGCTACACGAACCTGATATTAATTGGAAATCCTTAAATGTTCAATTAAATTCTGATTTCTGCCAACAGACTTGTCATAGAACCTTTTTTCACAGTTTATCCTAAACATCAGAAACTTTGATACCAGAAATGTACAAGCAGTTCTCTGAAGTCTTCAGTAAGAAGGAAGCAGACACCCTTCCCCCACACAGAATCTATGACTGCCCTATTGAATTGAAACCTGGAACCACACCACCTATCGGACATTTATACCCACTCTGTCAACCAGAACTGGATCATCTAAAGACTTACCTAGATGAAAATCTAAAGAAAGGGTTTATACGTCCTTCGGTTTCTCCTGCTGGTGCAGGAATGTTTTTTGTGCGGAACAAAGACCAATCTCTTCGGCCTATCATTGACTTCAGACAATTGAACAAAATCACCATAAAAAAACGATACCCTCTCCCCCTCATTCCTGAACTCATAGAAAGACTCAGGCATGCTCAGATTTTTACTAAATTAGATTTGAGAGGGGCGTACAATTTAGTGCGTATCCGAGAGGGGGATGAGTGGCTTACCGCTTTTAGAACTAGGTATGGGTTGTTTGAATATCTAGTTATGCCCTTTGGCTTAACCAACACACCCGCAACTTTCCAGTTCTTTATTAATGACATTTTCCATGATCTCCTTGACACATGTGTTGTTGTCTACCTAGATGACATTCTAATCTATTCCACAAATCTAGAAGAACATATCAAACATGTTAGTTGGGTTTTAGCAAGACTCCAAGTCCATCGGCTCTACGCCAAATTGGAAAAATGTATTTTTCACACCAACAAAATAGAGTTCCTGGGTTACTCCATCAGCCCAAATGGGATTCAAATGCAAGATAACAAAGTGGAAGCAGTAAAATCCTGGCCCACACCTTCAACACGGAAAGAACTACAAAAGTTGCTTGGCTTCAGTAACTATTACAGAAGGTTCATTCGCAATTTCTCAAAAATTGCGAAACCTCTGACTAAATTAACTAGTGCTAACTGCACTTTCCAGTGGACTAAAGAACAGGATGATGCTTTCAACTTCCTGAAGAATTCCTTTTCATCTGCTCCCAAACTGAAATATCCTGATCCAAACCTTCAATATACCCTAGAGGTGGATTCTTCAGATTATGCTCTTGGCGCTGTCCTCTCCCAAAGACAGTCTCCTAAAGAACCACTACACCCAGTTGGGTTCTATTCAAAAATTATGACTTCAGCAGAGATCAACTATTCCATTGGGGACAAGGAACTTCTAGCCATTAAAAGAGCTTTTGAATTCTGGAGACATCTTCTTGAAGGTACCTCACTACCTATAGTGATTTACACTGATCACCGGAATTTGGAATATCTACAAAATAACAAAACTTTATCTGGACGTCAAGTGAGATGGAGTCTCTACTTTAGTCGTTTCAATTTTCAAATCATGTACAGGCCGGGATCAAAAAATGGGAAGGCAGATGCACTCTCTCGACGAGATTCAAGACCTGTACAAGAAGACTCT
Organism: Bombina bombina; assembly: GCF_027579735.1. Classification (NCBI taxonomy): domain Eukaryota; kingdom Metazoa; phylum Chordata; class Amphibia; order Anura; family Bombinatoridae; genus Bombina; species Bombina bombina. The sequence goes on along the minus strand of NC_069499.1, from coordinate 1,202,179,847 downwards.
CCTACTAGCATTCTTCCTCCTACTCATTTCCTTGCTATATTATCTCAACAAGATAAGGAATACCAATCTGATCTATCTTCAGAAGACCAAACCCTACTAGATAGCCTAAGCCTCCAGAATGGTTTTTACTTTCATGGTTCCAAACTATATATTCCAGAATGTTTCAGACAGAAAATAATCAAAGAACATCATGACCCCCCACTAATTGGGCATCCAGGTATCAAACGTACTCATGAGCTCATCGCCAGAAGTTACTGGTGGCCATCGATGAAAACCAGTATAAAGGAATATATACAACATTGTACAACCTGTACAGTATCGAAACCAGAAAGGAGACCTCCCTATGGCTATTTGATTCCTCTGGAACTACCAGAATCTCCTTGGTCTCATTTGGGAATGGATTTTATAGTTGATTTACCACCTAGTTCCGGACAAACTACCATTTTAGTTGTTACAGATCATTTTACTAAAATGGCACATTTTATTCCTTATCACAAGTTACCCACTTCCATTGAAACAGAATAGTTATTTCTAAACCACATTGTACGATACCACGGGTTACCCTCCATTTTAACTACTGATAGAGGAACCCAATTCACTTCACGCTTCTGGAAAGCACTCACTAAAGCACTCCAAATCGATCAAAGGTTAAGCACAGCCTTCCACCCTCAGACTAATGGCCAAACTGAGAGACTCAATCAGTGGCTTGAGCAATATCTACGTTGCTATTGCTCATATCATCAAAATAAATGGACTTCTTTTCTCTCTATGGCTGAATTTGCTTATAATAATACCATTAACAGCACTACAAATTACTCTCCCTTTTTCGCCAATTATGGTTTTAACCCAAGATTCACTATCCAAACGACCTCTACACATGATTCACCATCTGTTGATGTGTTGAAACAAAACATAGCAGAAAATTTCCTACACTTATGTGATAACATCAAACAAGCTCAGGCTTCTCAGAAGAAATTTTATGATTTACGACGTAAAGCTTCTCTGAAATATTCCATAGGGGACTATGTTTGGTTATATTCCAAAAACATTAAAATGCACTTACCAAGTAAAAAATTGGCTGGGTTGTTCCTTGGCCCATTCAAAATTCTACACATCATCAATGAAAATGCCGTCAGGCTTGACCTACCTGATTCTTTACCCATCCACCCAACTTTCCATGTATCATTATTGAAACCCTACTTAGGAGATAAGCCTGATGCACCTCTTTTACCCCCTTCTCATATTCAATTGGGCACTGATGTCTATGAAGTTTATGATCTCTTGGACTCAAGACATTATAATGGAGAATTACAGTATCTGGTCCGATGGAAAGGGTTCGCCCCAGAGGATGACACTTGGGAACCTCATGCACACATTAATGCTCCGAAGCTTATTGCTCGTTTCCATAGACGTTATCCAAGTAGACCTAAATTTCAAGCAGTGGTCGGCTTGCTTGAGGGGGGGGATCTGTAAGGATTCCAGTCCTGTTTTTACCTTTTGCCTCAACTCACCTTCCTCACTTGTACTTAAGGCATCACCCCACCCCAAACAAGTGCTTAGTTGTTGAGTATTGTTTGCTAAAACCAGTGCTCTGTTTCTTTTAAGCTACATTCTTATCAAGAGAAGATTTACTTTTACTACTATAACATTTGGATTACAAATACCAGCTGCAGTTTGGTCTCATAAAGGGACTAATAACAACTAGTCTCATTCATCCTGAAGTTTACTATTCCAAGAAGTATTAATTTATTTCAACTCTACATCTCTACAGGAATTGCTACTTAATTTCCAACAGAAGGATTCTACCTACTATCGCTACGGTATTTGTATCAAATCTAATTTACCTTGGAAGCCTAAAGTAACGGCTAATTTCAAATGTCATGTTTTCTCTTGAACTTTTCTAAATTGACTTTGTCTCTCAGATATTACTATCATTTGCAACGTATGTTTCATGTTAATGATATAACTTTCTTTGATTCATTCTCATACCGGACAGTAACGGACTTTACGTGACGTCACACAGCTACATTCATCTCAGCGTGCTATACAGCTCCTTGCAACTCAGCGTGTCTCACAGCTCTTATTACACTCACTGGTCTGTGTTCAGATATCCACGCTGCAAGCATTATTCAGTGTGCTGTGTCTCGCAGCAGGACATGCACCTGTCAGCACCTGCAGTCTGTGTGTCTCATATCTCTCACACTTCAGTGCTTATTACAATGAACACTATCTCTCACATTTAGGCTTGAGTTATACCAATGTCAAAAGTTGTTATTAATACTAATACTTATTTTCAGTATCTTAATATTTATATGGTATACCAATAATATATAACCATATAAAGTCTTATTGCCTTTCCTTATAAAAATCACTCTGAGTAAAACAGTCTATGCTGATATAATAGCCTGTACTTCAGTTGTGAAACAAATATAATTTATTTAGACTCTGCAGTTGTGATTCAAATAACCAAGGAACCTGATATAAAGGGATGTATAGATGCGGTAGGTCAAGATGTAGACCTTGTGAATTTAGTATCTTCTCCGAGAGATTTCACTATGAGGTTACAGGAGAGACTTTTAATATAGATGCTTGTCTTAACTGTACCGCATCTTACGTCATCTATTTGTTAACCTGCATGGAATGCCATCTTCAATACGTAGGTTTAACCACTACTGATGTAAATACACATATAAGGAATCACCTTTCAACCATTAAGATAGGAGAAGCAAGTCAAACACTTTACTCACATACATCATAAAGGTAACACCACATTCAGATGGCAAGTAATCAAACAGATAGGCTACCCCTCGAGGGGAGGAGACAGAGGCAAGATACTCGAGAAGAGAGAGATGTTTTGAATCTTTAAACTACGAACACGGGTTCCTACAGGACTTAAATCCGAATATGATTTAATCAATTATTTGAAATAGGATCCTTTCCTGACATCTCTCTCTTCCCAACCTTGTTCCTTTATTGCCTATATCTATATATACACGTATGATTATATGTGTCTTTATGTGGGCTACTTTCATATTTACTGCAACTGCATATATTTTTATGATGTCACACAGTCCCTGATATTCTATTGTGAATACATATAATCATGTAATTGTGGATAATGATTGAATAGTCAATTGCGACTTTGACACTTTTTTGTCATAGACCACTGACTCTACAGGGGCAATAGACTCCTAGTGTACATTTATACTGTGACTAGTATTTGAGTGGGAGTCAATAATACTAATAATGATCCCACATTTTTACAGACTTTATGCCTGAAGTAGACATATCTACTAATCTTTACACTATATAACTAGATGTTCAATTCTGTCCACAGTTACACCTTTTGTCATACGCAATTCATGTTTCAAACTTAGTGCATATATATATGCAGTTCTGCACAGGCTCTGTGTAACCTTTTAGGTACAATATCCAATTACTTTTTTATATGTACACACATATACACAATCCCTATAAATAAGTTATGTCACTTTACAGCTATGATGTTACATATAGAATATATTTTCTTCCACACAGTGTGAGATATTTTATTAGGTTCATATATACCCATGTAGCGTAGTTTTTTTAATTATGCTTGTATAGCTAATTATTAAGTGCATAATATGGTATCGTACACACCCACACTGACTGCCATCGGATTGGATGTCAGTCCACCAATTAGCTCAGAGTATTGATCTTAAATTCTAGACACAGGTATATTTTTCAGCTACGATTATAGCTTTGTGCCGAAACATGTTAGCAAACTTGTACTCCTTGTAAGTGTACACTGTTTTAACATGGACCGCCTGGTTTTATTTGATCCTATTTGGATTTTTCAATAAATAATCTTTTTTATGAAATAAAACACGCCAGTCCTGGCAGCTTCCTATCCTCTTCTCCTCAGTAACGGAAGTGAACCCATAAAAGGTTATCCAAACACTTCCTATGATCACAGAGTGCCGTAGCAGTTGCAGGATCAAGCCAATAAGTGTCGAAGAACAAAGAAGAACAGAGCAGAAGGGTCTATGAATAAGCACAACTAGGGGGAAGCGAAACGCATCAGTCTCTATGCCTGTTGTCTGTCTGTTTTAACTTGGCTTTACAAGAGCGCTCACCTAATTCTGATTTTATTTGTTTTGTATTAATAAATTTTGAATTTTTACTATACACTATCCCCAGTAGTGCCTGCTCTGTTCTTCTTTGTTCAAAGAATCTTTTTACTTCACCCTTTGCCTATGGTATACCAATTTCTTCTGTTCCCTATATATATATATATATATATATATATATATATATACAGTATATAGGTATAGATAAGATATATGTAGAAATATGTATTTATGAATAAAAATAACATATTCGTGTACGTGAAGAACTTTGGAATGTGAAATATTCATATTTTCATGTTGGGTTAGCGCCATTGAGAATATGCAATCTTTTTTGCACGTGAGTAGGGTTTTTTTCCACTTCTTTTACTCCTTTGACTTCAATGGGGGAATAGGTTATTGCACGCATATTCTAAGTTCTGCTTTTTATGTGTGTCGGGTTAGCGCGTGAGCAAAAACAGGGGGTTTTTTATCTTGTAATTCGAGCGCTACACGACATATGCAAAAATATTACTTCCAGTGCAGTTAACGCTTGAGGTGGAGCATTAAATAGCGATCCACTTGTGAGCTAGCCCTTAATTGGATGTTTCTGGATGTTTGAAATTAACTGAAGCATCTCTTTATGACTCTAGCATAGAGAGTGGGATTAATCAAAAAATTATCTCTGCAGAACTGAGAGATTCTGGGTCCTGTGAAATGCGTCAGATTATGGGTTCTCCACCAATAAACTTTGGTGACTTTATAATGTTGATAAATACAATTTAATTAATTTAAATTAATTACTGGAATCTTGTTAATCTGTGAATTGTATGTTTCCTCTTCAGGAGAAACTCTCATAAGAAAGACCCTGTTCTTCCTCCACTGGTTCCAGAGTGTTTATCTTCACAGTGAGTTGTTTTAAACCTTTGTTCTCTTGTTTTTTCTTTTACTTCATATGAATTTTTTCTACACATATAACCAACTACACTTTGTAGCTCTACCTGATGATTTGCTTAATCTCCAGGCAATAAAATAATTTGTTCCAGCCACCAATAATTAAAAGACCTTTATTTCTTCATCAACTGGGGTCTTAGACAAACATACAACGTTTCAGACCTGCTATAGGTCCTTAGTCATGTATACTGAACATACACTGATTCATCACTTAAATACTTTACACCTGGTCAATTGTTCACCTGTTATCATGTGACTATTCATTGTTACATCACTGCCATCTTGTGGACAGCTAACATATATATTCCTGTTTCAGATAAGCATTCTAAATAGTCACATTGGGAAGGTTTAAATGTCAGACAATATTAAAAGATAAAACCATATGTACAAAATTAAAATAGAAGAAATATTGCACATAATATGCAGATGCTGTTTACTTATTTCATAAATACTGATTTCAAACTATTTCATTCTAGAGTTGATCTTATAAATTTCAAAAAATTGCTACTGGAGATTATATAGATTACTATCAATTTAAACACTATAGGCCTGCCTTGAAAATAATTTTTTTTCTCATTTCCCTTTAATTTTTTATATATACAGGTAATTTTCAGACATTTCCATCATATTTACTCAGCCCATTAGAAAGGGTTATTGTAGGAAAAATACTTTAAACTAGAAAATGCAGGTATCATAATACTCAGCCCCTTAGAAAGGGAAGATTTACCCATCTCCAGAGATGTTCCGGAAAGACAAATATTCAGTAGAATAGACTCCAATCGAAGTCTTTATTCATACACTTAGGTATTAAGCTTTCCAATTTGTATATCCAAAACATCTCTCTTGTTTTTAATATATGTTCTCTATTGCCTCCCATCCTTGGTCTATCAATTTGTTCAATTATTTGGAATCTGAGTTGGCTGATGTTATGACCCATAGAGAGGAAGTGAGAGGAAACAGGAGCCTCTTTGTTCTTGCATCTAATATTAGACTTATGTTCTGTTATCCTCTCCCTTACCTCTCTACAGGTCTCGCCCAAATAGATCAAACCACATGGACACTTGATCAAATAAATACAATAACATGACCTGCAAGTAAGATATTTGTTAATTTTGTATTTCCTACCATTTATGGGGTGAAAAAAATGTTCACCTTTAATCATTGAACTGCAGTTACTGCAGTTCAAACAAGGATAACATCCATCTTTCCTAGGGCCTATAGTTTTCTGCATGTTCAATCTATTACTACCTATATCAGAATGTACAAGGGTATCTTTGATACTTCTATTTCTTCTATATGCTGTCATTAGATTTTCTTTAAACTCATTCACTTGGGGGTTACAGTCCCTTAGGATGTGCCAATGCTTTCTCAGAATATTATTAATTTTCTGACTAAATTCATTAAACTGTGTTACAAAAACTAGACGATTTGTTTCTTTACTTTTGTACTTCTTGGGTAATTTTTCATTATTAACTACATCTAGTTGTTCCTTGATTAATGATATTGGATAACCTCTATTAATGAATTTATCAGCCATCTCCTCCAACCTTTGCTTACATCTATTCTCCTCAGACACTATGCGTTTAACCCTTAAAAATTGGCTCTTTGGAATGGCCCTAAAGATACTGTCAGGATGATAACTTCCATATTTCAATATATTGTTCTTATCTGTGTCTTTTGTATGGATATCTGTTTTTAAGAAACCATCCTTAAAGTATACATAGGTATCCAAAAACTCAATTCCAATTTCACTCATATTTAAAGTGAACTTTAATCCATTGACAGAATTATTAAGATCTTCAACAAAGGACAATAGGCTACCAACGTCACCCCCCCACACGCCAAACACATCATCAATGTACCTCCACCAGGAGGCACCATAGAGCTGGAACAAGCCATGAGGATATACAAAGTATTCCTCAAAGCTATTCATGAAAATGTTGGTGTATGAGGGGGCAACGTTGGAGCCCATTGCTGTACCCTGTTTCTGCAGGCCTATAGTGTTTAAATTGATAGTAATCTATATAATCTCCAGTAGCAATTTTTTGAAATTTATAAGATCAACTCTAGAATGAAAGAGTTTGAAATCAGTATTTATGAAATAAGTAAACAGCATCTGCATATTATGTGCAATATTTCTTCTATTTTAATTTTGTACATATGGTTTTATCTTTTAATATTGTCTGACATTTAAACCTTCCCAATGTGACTATTTAGAATGCTTATCTGAAACAGGAATATATATGTTAGCTGTCCACAAGATGGCAGTGATGTAACAATGAATGGTCACATGATAACAGGTGAACAATTGACCAGGTGTAAAGTATTTAAGTGATGAATCAGTGTATGTTCAGTATACATGACTAAGGACCTATAGCAGGTCTGAAACGTTGTATGTTTGTCTAAGACCCCAGTTGATGAAGAAATAAAGGTCTTTTAATTATTGGTGGCTGGAACAAATTATTTTATTGCCTGGAGTGCTTGCAGGATAAGGCAGATCCTGGGTTCCGTGCCCCACAAGCCACATATCTCTTGGTGCTGTTTTCCACACTTTTCTTTGAGGATTTGCTTAATCTCATCTGAAGATGATGTTTTATATCAGATAATGCTAAATATTGTCTCCCTTATATAACTCATATAGCAGGAAAAACTCCAGTATAACGCTTTGTTAATATGAAATATATTCAGTATACCTTTAGCTATCAATTACTATAACTCCTACTACTGCTCAGGTTTAAATGATACTACAAAACCTACTAAAGTTTGAAAAACGTTCCCTATAACAGCTCCTATTTGGGCCGTACAACTCTGATACCTACTTCTATTTGGTTATGTGAACCTTCTCAATAACATCAGTTGCCTCATATAACTTATAAGTCCTCTTGTTTTTTCATGTAGACTTCTCCTATTACTTTATATAACATTCTGTTTCAAAACTATATTACTGCTTATTTTCTCCATATATACGTATTTAGACATCTGCCATTGCTCAGTGTACAGTATATTAATACTTCCTTCCGCTTCACTTAAATATCTGTATTGTTTCAGGTCTTCCAATACCTCTTACTATTGTTTAGTAGAATATAATAATTTATTTGGCAAGTATAAAAAAAATATACAAGGAATTCTTCTTGGTGCAAAAATTGTGGTAATAATATTACATGTCAGATTATCAGACAAACAATACAAAGCGTAAAAACACTTAATCATCTAATCTGTTAATTACAAAGTGACAAGAAAATGTTTTAATAAATAAAAATCCACTTTTACAAAAATGCAGTAATATAAGCAAATTGCGTTCCTTCATGAGAAATAATAATATGACCTCTCCCTATAATAAGTCTTCTTATTGTTTCATATGGCCTCATTGTATAACACTTCTAATTTCTCCATGTAATCTCCATGTAATTGTTTTGCTCCATATAACTCACTATAACTCCTCCTATAGATAGTTATGGAAGTCTGTAGAAATGTATCCATGACTTTGTGTGATCACTAAAATAACATGTTTTATTGTCCAATCAGGTCTATACCTGATTGGACAATAACCCCTCCATTCAAATCCTTTCTATCACACAATCAGATTTCAAAGAGTTCCTCTGTACTTTTAGACAAATCCTCACAATATACCATATGGGACAGCTAAGTCTAATTAAACAATATGTCACTAACCTGTCAAATAAAAGTATTTAATCTGTTTTGAAAACAAAAACAATTGAATGAAAGTCAAGAAAACGCTAAGGGGGATATTTATCAAAGCCTCAACAGCAAATACGGCGAAATTCCGCAGCGTAATTGTTGCGAGATTAAACCGACCTAGTTATCAAAGCCTAAATGTTGAAATTTGTGACTTAACATACAATCCGTCTGTCTCAATCCGATGCAGATCGATGCTTACGTCATTACAGATGTTCAAAATACACATTTGGCTCTATTTGACACCTTTTCCCAGTTATCAAACATTTAACAGGTACGTTTGCGGCTATTCTGGCCCAGCATACCTGGTTTTCAATCCGCCACCCTGGAGGCCACAGATGCCTTAGAAATCAATGTGAGTCTGAAAGCAGCGAAAGCTTATGTTTGATGCTGCCAGATATCCCATGGATTTCTATGGTTGAAAACAAGTTACGTTTACACCTAACACCCTAACATAAACCCTGAGTTTAAACACCCCCAATCTGTCGCCCCGACATTGCCGCAACCTAAATAAAATGTATTAACCCCTATCCCGCCGCATCCCGACACTGCCGCCACTAAATAAACGTATTAACCCCTAAACCTCTGGCCTCCCACATCACCACCACTAGCTAAACCTATTAACCCCTAAACCGTCCACCTCCCACATCACAAAAAACTAAATTAAGCTATTAACCCCTAAACCTAACAACCCCCTAACTTTAAATTAAAATTACAACATCCCTATCTTAATATAAATTAAAACTTACCTGTAGAATTAAAATAAACTAATTTTAAACTATTAATTAACCTACCCTAACTATTATACCAAAATTAAATTAAACTACCAATTAAATTAAATAAATTACATATCAAAAAACCTAACCCTACTAAAATTATATAAATATTATATTAAATATACTATACTGACACATTCTCTCTCAGAACACAGAGAAAAAATACAGACTTTTACACTCAACTGCTTCAATTGCCCTCTAACTTACTACAGGTAGCCTTCTGGAAAACAGCTTCATTATATTTTACCTACTAAGTTGTTTTATTGTATGTGTTTGTATATTTAGTGATATATCCTTTTGTTTTGTTTTTATTTTAAATGTATATATTACAGGCTGTGCTAGTCATAATTTGCATACCTCTAGCTCATTGCACATCTTATCAACTTTGTCTGCCATTATGTTAACTTAGTTTAAGCAGCTCTTGTCCATTTATCTGTCTATTTGTTTTAATGGTTTTATTTCACCCCTTGTATGTCTGTCTTATCTCTGTAATATTTTGTTTTTTGATGTGTTTTTGGTTTCTGCATGATTGACCCTTAGCTTAAAATGTCCATAAATGTACCCTCCCACTCATTTAACACACTTTCGCTGGGCCATCATTAACCAATATATCTCTCTCCTTCAGCTTGATTTCAGACACATTCTCTCTCAGAACACAGAGAAAAAACACAGACGTTTACACTCAACTGCTTCAATTGCCCTCTAACTTACTACAGGTAGCCTTCTGGAAAACAGCTTCCCTCCCACCCTACCCGTCACCCCACCCATCCCAAGCTCATTTCCACACAACTTTCACTTTCCTGAAATGACAAGTGCAAACACTGATCAACACATCCTTCCATTCCCTTAACCCTATAGAATACACAGTACTTTTGTAATATTATGTTTCATATACCTTTTTGTTCCCTTATGCAATTGTTACAGTAATTCTGTGTCTTATGTTTTTAACTGGTTCCCAATTCTGTAAAAATGCTCAATATATTCATATTCCTTTTTGCTACCCTTTGTCTCTATAGCAAACTACATTATTCAATTACTCCTTCTCCCTTTCCACCTGCACTGTTCATTAGCCCATCTCTCTTAAACTCACCTTACTTTCTTACTCATGAACTTTACCTATTCCTAAACACTCTCTCTCTCCCCTGCAACTCATCTCAAAAGCAGTCTCCCTACTGCAAATCTGTATCTCATCTCATTTCACTCTCCCTCTTGCTTCTACTTACTGCTGGTGACATCTCCCCTAATCCTGGTCCCCAACCACTGACAAACCATGCACATCCCTGTGTACCATCCCATAGACTCAGAAAACAAAACTCTGCACACCTTACTCACATTCCTCTTGCATCTAAAGCCACTACCCCTTTCACTTGTGCACTCTGGAACTCTTGCTCTGTTTGCAACAAGCTCACTTCTATACATGACCTCTTCATCTCCCGCTCCCTCAACCTTCTGGCCCTAACAGAAACCTGGCTCTCTCCCCTAGACACAGCATCCACTGCTGCTCTGTCACATGGGGGTCTCCACTTCAGCCACACTCCTAGGTCTGGTAATAGACAAGGAGGTGGTGTAGGTATTTTACTTTCCTCTCGTTGCACCTTTCAACAAATACATCCTATCTCTTCCCTCACTTTTCCCTCATTCGAAACCCACATGATTCGATTATTCTCCCCTCTCTCTGTATGTGTTGCAGTCATATACCGACCCCCTGGCTCCTCAACCCAATTTCTAGATCACTTGGCTGCCTGGCTACCCTATTTCCTTTCCTCAGACACCCCTGCCCTCATTCTTGGCGACTTCAACATCCGCCTTAACAATCCCACTGCCTCATCTGCTAAACAACTTATGCAACTCACTTCCTCTTTCAGTCTGTCACAATGGACTGATTCTCCCACTCACAAAGATGGTCACTCTCTTGACCTGATCTTTAGCTATCAATGCACTCTCTCAAACTTCTCAAACTCCCCTTTTCCTCTTTCTGACCACCATCTCCTTACCTGCAACATATCATCCCTTCCTAGAACTCTCCCACCTTTTACTCCTTGCACCAAACTTCACAGAAGCATTATGTCTTTAGATCAGCAACAACTTGCTAATTCCCTTAAACCGCTCCTCTCATCATTCTCCTCCTTTTCCAGCCCTGAACAATCTATCTGCCACTATAATTCCACCCTTATATCCGTCCTTGACAATCTCGCCCCTCTTACCACTGCTCGAAAATCACACACTCATCCCCAGCCCTGGCATACTCCTCTGACACGGTACCTACGCAGATGTTCCCGTACTGTTGAAAGGCATTGAGAAAATCACGGAGTTCAGCTGATTTTCTTCATTACAAATTCATCTTGAACTCCTACTACTCTGCCCTTAATCTCCACAAGCAACACTACTTCTCTACTCTTATCTCTAATCTTTCTTCAAACCCAAAACGTCTGTTCTCCACTTTCAATACTCTCCTCCGCCCTCCCCCACTTCCTAATACAATTTCTCTGTCAGCTCAAGACTTTGCCAGTCACTTCATTAACAAAATTGACTCCATCAGATATGAAATCAGCTCTCAACATAATTCCATTCTCTCCCCCCTCAAATGCTCTCACTCAACCACAACCCTCATAACCTGAAACTTAGTTCATTCTCCCCTGTTACTGAGGAAGAAGTTTCAGCACTTATACTGCGCTCTCACCTCACTACCTGTCCCCTTGACCCTATCCCCTCACAGTTGCTCCCTCTTTCTCTGCTACCCTTACCCCTATACTAACACACATTTTCAACCTCTCCTTCAGCACTGGTACATTTCCCTCATCAATGAAACATGCACTGGTCACACCTATCCTCAAAAAAACCTTCCCTTGATCCTACCTCCCCATCCAACTACCGCCCTATTTCCCTCCTCCCTCTTGCTTCAAAGCTTCTCGAAAAACTAGTATATGCACGCCTATCCCATTTTCTAATGTTAAACTCCCTTCTTGACCCGCTGCAATCTGGATTTCGTCCCTAGACTCCCTATCACTCCACAGAGACAGCTATTGTTAAGGTCACCAATGACCTACTTACAGCTAAATCAAAAGGCCACTTCTCTCTGCTTATCCTCCTTGATCTGTCCGCAGCCTTTGACACTGTCGACCACCCTCTTTTGCTCCAAACCCTCCAATCCTTCGGCATCTGTAACACAGCCCTTTCATGGCTCTCTTCCTACCTATCAAACCGTACCTTCAGTGTAGCCTTCTCTGGGGCCTCCTCTGCCCCGTCACCACTTTCTGTCGGAGTACCGCAAGGCTCTGTCCTCGGTCCCCTTCTCTTCTCAATCTATACATCATCACTAGGTTCCCTAATTAAGTCCCATGGTTTACAATATCATTTGTATGCCGATGACACCCAAATCTACTTCTCTGCACCAGACCTATCTCATTCCTTGCTAATCCGTGTCACTAACTGTCTTTCTCACATCTCTTCCTGGATGTCCTCTCACTACCTCAAGCTAAATCTCTCCAAAACTGAGCTCCTCATTTTCCCCCCTTCTTCCAAAATCTCCACCCCAATATCTCTATAACTGTCAACAACTCCATCATTACCCCTACCCCGCATGCCCAATGTCTCGGGGTCACATTTGACTTAGATCTTTCCTTCACTCCTCACATTCAGTCCTTGGCTACAGCCTGCCGCTTCCACCTTAAAAACATCTCTAAAATTAGACACTTCCTTACACAAGACACAACTAAGATTTTAATCCACTCTCTCATTCTTTCCCGCCTTGATTACTGCAACTCTGTCCTCTCTGGTCTCCCCACCTGCCGCCTAGCTCCTTTACAATCCATAATGAATGCCTCTGCCAGACTTATCTTCCTTAAACTTTGCTCTTCATCTGCTGCGCCTCTCTGCCAACCCCTTCACTGGCTTCCTCTTGCCTCTAGGATCAAACACAAAACTCTCACTCTTACATACAAAGCCCTCAACTGTACTGCTCCCCCCTACATCTCAGACCTTGTCTCCAGATACTCTCCCTCCCGTCCCCTTCGCTCTGCTCATGACCTCCTACTCTCCTCCTCTCTTGTCACCTCATCACACTCCCGTTTACAGGACTTCTCCAGACTGGCTCCCATCTTGTGGAACTCTCTGCCTCACTCCACAAGACTCTCTTCTAGTTTTAAAAGCTTCAAGTGCTCCCTAAAGACTCTACTGTTCAGGGATGCATACAACCTACGCTAACCTTTCCTAATACCAGTTCCTCTCCTCCACTGCAATCCCCTGAACCCCCTTACCATGTAAGCCTAAAAGTCCAGCTGTTTGTAGATCACCTTCTTAAGAGCTGACTACAACAGTGCAACTCTTGGCAGGGCCCTCTACCCTATAATTGTTTTGTTGTACTCCCCCTTTGTTTACAGCGCTGCGGAATCTGTTGGCGCTCTACAAATAACCGATAATAATAATAATATTAAACCTTATTACAAATTACTAAATTACAAAAAAAAAACACTAAGTTACAAAAACAAACAAACACTAAATTACGAAAAATAAAATCCTATTGATTGTTCCAATAAGCCAATAGGATCGAGCTCTCATCCTATTAGCTGATTGGAACATCCAATAGGATTTTAGCAGCTCTAATCCTATTGGCTGATTTAAATCTTTCAGCCAATAGGAATGTAAGGGACGCCATCTTGGGTGACGTCACTTGCATTGAAGTTCCAGTTTATGGTGGCGACCATATGAAGAGGATGCTCCATGCCAGATGTCTTCAGGATGGACCCGCTCCGCGCGGGATGGATGAAGATAGAAGATGCCATCTGGATGAAGACTTCTTGATGACTGGATGAGGACTTCGGCTGGATGAAGATGGAAGAGGCCGTCCAGATGAAGAATTCTTGCCGCCTGAATGATGACTTTTCTGGCTCTGGATGGATCCTTCAAGCAGGACTTCAAGAACTGTAAGTGGATCGTCGGGGGTAAGTGTTTGGTTTTTATAAGGTTTTTTTGAGTGGGTTATATTTTTAGATTAGGCTCTGGGCATGTAAAAGAGCTAAATGCCCTTTTAAGGGCAATGTCTATACAAATGCCTTTATCAGGGCAATGGGGAGCTTAGGTTTTTTTATTTGGAGGGGTTGGGTGGTGGGTTTTACTGTTGGGGGAGTGTTTGTATTTTTTTTTTTACAGGTAAAAGAACTGACATCTTTGGGGCAATGCCCCACAAAAGGCCCTTTTAAGGGCCATTGGTAGTTTATTGTAGGCAAGGGTTTTTGTTTTATTTGGGGGGGGGGACTTTTTTATTTTGATAGGGCTATTAGATTAGGTGTAATTCTTTTTTATTTTTGATAATGTGGTTTTTTATTTTTCGTAATTTAGTGTTTGTTTTAGTAACTTAGTGGTTGTTTTTTTCTGTAATTTAGTAATTTGTAATAAGCTTTAATAGTATATTTAAATAATTTTAGTAGGGTTAGGTTTTTAATATGTAATTTAGTTTATTTAATTGGTAGTTTAATTTAATTGTCGGATAATAGTGAGGGTAGGTTAATTAACAGTTTAAATTAGTTTATTTTCATTCTACAGCTAAGTTTAAATTTATTTGAAGATAGGGATGTTGTAATTTCATTTAAAGTTAGCGGGTTGTTAGGTTTAGGGGTTAATAATTTAATTTAGTTTATGGCGATGTGGGGGGCGGACGGTTTAGGCGTTAATAGGTTTAGTTAGTGGTAGTGATGTGGGAGGACAGGGTTTAGGGGTTAATACGTTTATTTAGAGGCAATGGTGTTGAGGAGCGGCGGGATAGGGGTTAATTTAGGTTGTGGTGGTGTCGGGGAGCGGCGGGATAGGGGTTAAACATTTTAGTATAGTGGCAGCATTTAGTGACAGGGTATAAATAAAGTTGAGCCGAATAGACGTGAGCTCGATGACTGTTAGTTAACAACATTCCAATGCTCATCTTTTTGCTGGCTTTTTTATAAATAAGGAGAGCATATTAAGATACGCAGCCACAATGTTAGGCAAGCGTATTGGTGGTGGCAAATGCAACAAAGTTGAGGCTTTGATAAATATCCCCCTAAAGATCTAAATATATGCAATAATAAAAATAATGATAAAGAATACAAATACAAGAATTCCTCATATATAGCTGTGAGTATATATGCAGAATTACATCTTAGACTCCAGGTAAGCATTCCTTAAAGACAATGGAATAAAAACACTTTGGGCATATTACAAGTGGAGCAGTATTAACCACTCCAGCTCGAGTGCTAACTCTGCTAGAAGTAAGCTTTTTGCATGTGCACCAGGTATCACTCATATTACAAGTTAAAAGTAAACTTTGTGTGCTAACCCAAGCGCGTAAAAAACATTTTTTACATAATGTTATCATATTTGCTTTACTTGAAGGTTCAGGCCATTGTCGGTTCGATTATAGGTGGAGCGCTATCTAGCTCTCCCACTTGCGTGCTAACTCAGCTATAAGTACGTTTTTTGTATACATGATTATATATAGGTATAGCTATATAGAGATATATATTGGAATATCTACTTAAAAATACACAGATCATGTTATGCTATGTGCAGAATATTGGAATGCCAAATATTTACAGTAAATGCACAATATAACACTTTATTAAAAATGAATATTGCATAAATATGCTTGTTATACATGTTTTCATCTACTTAACTGCAAATGGCTCCAATACACACACACACATATATATATATATATATATATATATTTTTTCTATATGTGTTTACATATTTATGTGTTTATATGTGTATATATGTCTGTAAATACATATATACAGATATAAATACATAAATACATATATATATATATATATATATATATATATATATATATACAGTATCTCAATGTTAAAGCTCTTTGCAGTCCTTTTTTTCTAATACCTGAGACCTCATATCTTTGAGCTCTTATAACTTTTTGTGCAATATTGTTTTTAAAAAATGTTTTATTAGACAGTGTTATAATGAGTGTAACTGTACTTTGTAATATATTTTTGATGTGTTTTGTGACACTTTTGTTTTATGAATCATTTAACCAGAGTGTTAACTTCAATTGCACTCAAGCGATCGTGGTTACTTTCAACTTGTAATACGAGTGAAAAACCCAACGCACCCAAACACCTGTAATAAACCCCTTTTTTCTCACCCGTAACTGTTACCGCTCCATTCGTAATCTGGCCCTTTAATTTTTATTTAACCAAGCCAAATACAAGACTTTGCTGTGGCATTAATGTATATATTTATAGTACAATTGCTCCATATACTGTATTCTTTTTATGTAACGTTTGATATTAACTCATATTCCCCATCCTTGCCCTAAATGACTCTGCTATAATGCTTTCTGATGCTCTGTAAAAAAAAACTATCTTTATGATTAATTCCATAGCCCCACTTAACCATTACCTTTCTATTTGTGTAATTTAAACTCTGCAGGACTTTGGTTGCAGAATCTCCTATTTTTCATTCTCCTGGGGTGTTTTTTGACATTCCAGCACCACCTGAACCTGTTGAATTCCCACTACCCCCACCTTTTGCAGAAGGAAGTAAGTAATTCTGTGTGATTTACCTTCTGTATTGCTTTGCAAATGTGGACAATAAGAGACACACAAACTGTTAGCGCCAATCAAGAGCATTTAAAAATGTAGTGTATGGAAAAAAACTCACATGTACAGTATATCATAGTTAGGGCTGAGGATCAAAGATTTCCTTGCTTGGAGAGAAATTGTAGTACAGACTTCACAGGGCCTGATATTGAAAACCCCACGACTCCATTGAGATATTCTAAAATTATCTAAATTCTAAAATTATTTTCAAAAGGCAGATTTTGCTATACTTCTTGAAGGGGCATTCCCTGCATTTCTGTATGTGAAGAAGAGACAAGTCCAGTACAAAATAGCACTGCATGACATGAAGGTTCTTCTGCATTTATACTTTGTGCATTGTATTTATAATTATGTCACACTTCAGATTGGGTTCTTTCAGTATTATTACATTTAAGCTTTGCACTTTCTAGTTTATATTTGAATACATTTAGATTTAGATATAGATCAGCAGTGATTTTGCAAATTCTGATTATGTTTTAATCAAACTTAGGTTCATTTTTTGTATATTTCTGTGTAGCTTTTATAACTTACATTGCACTTTGTATTTTCTTTATTTTAAAATAAAACACAGCTTTAGAAAGTGGAAGGGACAGGGGAGTTACCTGGGTATGTCTGAAGCTCTCTCAAAAATCTTGTGAAATGCTGTAAGCATTTTAAACAAGCTGGTCTCACTGATTATTCTAGTCTGCTGTATGCAGGTAAAGTTTGCTCAAAATTAACAATACACTTATTTAACTAAAAGAAAAGTAATATATACTAACTAAACTATATGTGAAAGCAAGTTAAATTGAAGTGAAAATATGTAAGTTTAATTTGTAATTAATGCAAACTGAGCCTTTATTTCAGCCCCAGGTTTTCCCAGTTACCTTCTCTCTCACCTGCAAAATTCTGTATACCAAAGAGCTTCATTACTTTCTATTTAAAGCATCTCTCATCTCTGTGGGACTTCCAGGTCCACCCTTTTTCTTATAGAATTCAGTGAGTTCAGCTCCTCTGAAGTCTGCACTATAATTTCTCTCCAAACTAGAAAATCTTTGCTCTTTGGGTCCATAGAAAGTAATGAAGCTCTCTGGGAAACTGAAGCTGTCAGTTTTTCACTTTTATTTTATATATAAGAAATTCAAAGTGCAATGTAATTTGTAAAAGATATACATAGTATGATCCTAATTTGTTAAAGTTAGACAGAAACTGTGAAAGCATAATCAGTATTTTTAAAATCACAAAACTTAATCTGAAGTGTAAAGGAATATAAAATAGTTAGTTGAAAGCTAAACCTAGGTAGACTCATATGCTAATTTCTAAGCCTTTGGAGGCCGTCTCTTATCTGAATGCATGTGACAGTTTTCACATCTAGAGGGCATTAGTTCATGTGTGCCATATAGATAACATTGTGCTCACACATATGGAGTTATATAAGAGTCAGCACTAATTGCCTGAAATGCAAGTCGTCAAAAGATCTGAGATAAGGAGGCAGTCTGCAGAGGCTTAGATACAAGGAAATCACAGAGGTAAAAAGTGTATTAATATAACTGTATTGGTTATGTAAAACTGGGGAATGGTAAATAAAGGGATTATCTATCTTTTTAAACAATATTTTTTTTGGTGTTTACTGTACTTTAAGATCATCAGTCCCTTACAGATTTGCTATTCATTACTGGCAATAACCATACAATTTAGAAATAATGCATCAAGAACAGACAAAAACTAATGTATGTGATTATCAAAAAAAATAGCAATGATACAATTAAACTTAAATAACTAGTAAAAAAACTTATTAAAAAGTTATTAATATCTTCTAAACAACAACTGGTACACATAAACAGAAATAGAAAACCTGCACCTGCGACTAATGCGTTTTGGAAAGCACCACAATCACAGAATGCCAGTATCCAGTTATCATTGGATAAGGAAAACTTTTATGAGTTACAAAAATGTGTTGTAGCAAAAAACTGTTTAATCAACATATATATGAATTACTGTACAAGGCAAGTGAAAAAAAATGATTATGCTCACAGTTCATTATCTAATCCTCCCCTCTAACTCTACTCCAGTTTCTAATTTTTCCATCACTGTTGGCGGCACCACTATCTCCCCATCACCCCAAGTCCGCTGCCTTGGAGTTACACTTGACTCAAATCTGCCCTTCATTCCTCACATCCAATTGCTCTCTTTATCATGCCGCAACCACCTCAATCCCCATTGCATTTGTCTGTAAAATGTTGTCTTTTATTGTATTGTTTCTCCGTTGTACTTTTATCCTTGTACTTATGGGCAGTGCTGCAGGATCTGTTGTCGCTTTAAAAATAAAGAATAATAATTCTTTATCCAACATTTATTACCATTAGTTAATAAGGTCATATTGAGAAGTGAGAAATGTTTTTACTTTATAGAAATCAGTAAAAGGGATAAATATATAACTAAAAACATCCTTTTTGCCCCAACACAAATTTACAACCTTTCTTTCAACACATTTTGTTAACCTTTCAATGCCGTTAGGACGTTGTATTCCGTCTGAATTTTGCTGGGCTTTAGCGCCAATGGACGAAATACAACGTCCTAACCGCTTGGCTTTCCTGCAGCCACTGGCACTTCCCTGATAGGATCGCGGTCTGGAGAGCGTGCCTAGCATCATAGGGACACCCCCCTGACGCGATCCCATCATTGAAATCTTGTGATCACATGCCGATCGCGAGATTTCAATTTGTTTACATCGGAACAGTTGTTCTGATGTAGACACGTTAACCCCGGCACAAAAGGGTTAATATGAAACTCACTCCAGAGAAACAAAATCATACCATGACACCACAAAAAGATGATTTATTTGTTTATTTATTAGGTTATTTCATAAATGCTGTACCTGGCACTTTGTATTGTTGCTGCATTTCTTTTTTTGCATTGCTGCTATGTGTGTTGTGTTGTTTGAAGGAAAGTAGGACATGACCAGTGTTCCCTCTACGCAGGCAAGTTTTGTGAGAAGCAGTTAATTAGAGCAATTAGCAATCAGTACATAATGTAGACTGCAAGGTGTGGTTCCCTTATTAACTGTTTCACTGTTTGACTGCCCTTAGAGGGAACAATGGACATTACATGTTCTGACTGTATATACACACTATATTACTATATTCTTTTTACATATTTTTATAGTTCCCTAATAGCCAAGCAATGCAACCCTAATCAAACATATATTTATCAGATATTTTGGCATCAAGCTAAAGTGAGCTTGCACATGCTTAAAGGGACAGTAAACCATAAAAAAAATGTTATATAATTCTGCACATAGTGCAGAATTATATAACTTTATAATAGCGCAAACATTGTAAAACCAAATTTCCCCTTTGAATTTAAAAAATAACTGCTGTTTTACAGACCCGCTCTCTGTGATCTTCTGAGCGGGTCCAACTTACCGGGGGGTGCTGTGGCTAATGCGGGTTTCAAGGAGAGGGTGCGCTGGGACTTATGTGAGTTACGGTGGGGGGGGTGATGGTGGTTACAGCTGGTGCTTATGGTGGTTAAAGGGGTTGCTTATTGGGGTGTTACAGTGAGAGCTGATGGGGCTTATTTAGGTTACACAGGGGGTGCTTATGGGGTCTACAGTCGGAACTGATGGGACTTATGTAGGTTACAGAGGGGGTGCTTATGGGAGTTACAGGGGGTGCTGCTGATTGGGTTTATGTAGGTTACAGAGGGGGTGCTTATGGGGCTTACAGGGGATGCTGATGGGGCTTATGTAGGTTACACAGGGGGTACTTATTGGGGTTACAGTGGAAGCTGATGGAGCTTATGTAGATTACATAGGGGTTGCTTATGGGGGTTACAGGGGGTGCTTATGGGGCTTATGTAGGTTACAGTGGGGTACTTATTGGGGTTACAGTGGGAGCTGATGGGGCTTTTGTAGGTTACAGTGGGGTACTTATTGGGGTTACAGTGGGAGCTGATGGGGCTTATGTAGGTTACACAAGAGGTACTTATTGGGGTTACAGTTGAAGCTAATGGGGCTTATGTAAGTTACACAGGGGGTGCTTATGGGGGTTACAATGGTTGCTTATGGGGCTTATGTAGGTTACAGAGGGGGTGCTTATGGGGGTTACAGGGGGTGCTGATGGGGTTTATGTAGGTTACAGGGTGTGCTTATGGGGGTTACAGGGGGTGCTGATGGGGTTTATGTAGGTTACAGGGTGTGCTTATGGGGGTTACAGGGGTGCTGATGGGGCTTATGTAGGTTACAGAGGGGGTGCTTATGGGGGTTACAGGGGGTCTGATGGGGCTTATGTAGGTTACAGTGGGGTACTTATGGGGGTTACAGGGGGTGCTGATGGTGCTTATGTAGGTTACAGAGGGGGGCTTATGGGGGTTACAGGGGGTGCTGATAGGGCTTATGTAGGTTACAGAGGGGGTACTTATGCGGGTTACAGGGGGATCTGATGGGGCTTATGTAGGTTACAGTGGGGGTACTTATGGGGGTTACAGGGGGTGCTTATGGGGATTACAGTGGGAGCTGATGGGGTTTATGTAGGTTACAGAGGGGGTACTTCAACAGCTGATTTTAAGAGGTTTGGCCACTTGTGCCTGCGCAGTGAGCACCACACACCTCCAACAGCTGATGTGATGTCACCGGAAGTGACACCGGTCAGGAATTTTTATAAGAGGAAGGGACTGCATTTAGTCCTGAAACGTCACATGGAATAAAGTTTTGTTTGCCACAGACGTCTAAAGACCAGAGTCTACACAAAGCGTGATCACAGTTTCACCATGCTCCAGGAAAGTGAAATTGAAAGTTTCTACCTTTGGGATTCCGAGAGTCAAGAAGGATCTGTTCTCACAGTGACGTGGCTATCCAGACAGTGGGATTTGTTGGTGATTGCGTCTTTACTTACCTTATATTGATTGAGGTTTATTCAAGTAAGTGCACATCTTTAGGGGAACTTGTCTGAGAACATAAGAAAGATCCGGATTTATTGTGCATTTATTATATCTATTACTGAGTACATTGCATTTATTGCATACATACATTTATTTACAATTTGTAACTCCCTTTGTATATGTTAATGCCAGGCAGCACTTACCTTGTATTCTTTTCTGATATAAATACAGGGAGTGCAGAATTATTAGGCAAATGAGTATTTTGACCACATCATCCTCTTTATGCATGTTGTCTTACTCCAAGCTGTATAGGCTCGAAAGCCTACTACCAATTAAGCATATTAGGTGATGTGCATCTCTGTAATGAGAAGGGGTGTGGTCTAATGACATCAACACCCTATATCAGGTGTGCATAATTATTAGGCAACTTCCTTTCCTTTGGCAAAATGGGTCAAAAGAAGGACTTGACAGGCTCAGAAAAGTCAAAAATAGTGAGATATCTTGCAGAGGGATGCAGCACTCTTAAAATTGCAAAGCTTCTGAAGCGTGATCATCGAACAATCAAGCGTTTCATTCAAAATAGTCAACAGGGTCGCAAGAAGCGTGTGGAAAAACCAAGGCGCAAAATAACTGCCCATGAACTGAGAAAAGTCAAGCGTGCAGCTGCCAAGATGCCACTTGCCACCAGTTTGGCCATATTTCAGAGCTGCAACATCACTGGAGTGCCAAAAAGCACAAGGTGTGCAATACTCAGAGACATGGCCAAGGTAAGAAAGGCTGAAAGACGACCACCACTGAACAAGACACACAAGCTGAAACGTCAAGACTGGGCCAAGAAATATCTCAAGACTGATTTTTCTAAGGTTTTATGGACTGATGAAATGAGAGTGAGTCTTGATGGGCCAGATGGATGGGCCCGTGGCTGGATTGGTAAAGGGCAGAGAGCTCCAGTCCGACTCAGACGCCAGCAAGGTGGAGGTGGAGTACTGATTTGGGCTGGTATCATCAAAGATGAGCTTGTGGGGCCTTTTCGGGTTGAGGATGGAGTCAAGCTCAACTCCCAGTCCTACTGCCAGTTTCTGGAAGACACCTTCTTCAAGCAGTGGTACAGGAAGAAGTCTGCATCCTTCAAGAAAAACATGATTTTCATGCAGGACAATGCTCCATCACACGCGTCCAAGTACTCCACAGCGTGGCTGGCAAGAAAGGGTATAAAAGAAGAAAATCTAATGACATGGCCTCCTTGTTCACCTGATCTGAACCCCATTGAGAACCTGTGGTCCATCATCAAATGTGAGATTTACAAGGAGGGAAAACAGTACACCTCTCTGAACAGTGTCTGGGAGGCTGTGGTTGCTGCTGCACGCAATGTTGATGGTGAACAGATCAAAACACTGACAGAATCCATGGATGGCAGGCTTTTGAGTGTCCTTGCAAAGAAAGGTGGCTATATTGGTCACTGATTTGTTTTTGTTATGTTTTTGAATGTCAGAAATGTATATTTGTGAATGTTGAGATGTTATATTGGTTTCACTGGTAAAAATAAATAATTGAAATGGGTATATATTTGTTTTTTGTTAAGTTGCCTAATAATTATGCACAGTAATAGTCACCTGCACACACAGATATCCCCCTAAAATAGATAAAACTAAAAACAAACTAAAAACTACTTCCAAAACTATTCAGCTTTGATATTAATGAGTTTTTTGGGTTCATTGAGAACATGGTTGTTGTTCAATAATAAAATGAATCCTCAAAAATACAACTTGCCTAATAATTCTGCACTCCCTGTATATATGTATACAAATAAAAGTATATGTAGAAATAAACTTTAAGGGCCAGATTACAAGTGGAGCTGTATTTTTCCCTCCTGCTTGTGCTCTAATTGCGCTAGAAGTAAGCTTTTAACGCGCAAATTGAAAGTAATAAGTTATCGCTCGCACACTAACCGATGCGTGCCATAAGCTGAACTTTTGAATATTGCGTGCGTTAATGTATTCCCCCGTTGAAGTCAATGGAGCCAAAAAAGTGGGGGGGAAACACTACTCGCGCTAACCAGATCGCATATTTTCATGTGTGCTAACCCGACATGAAAATATTAATATTTCACATTACAATGTTTTTCACATACAAGAATGTGTTCTTTTTATTCATAAATATAAATATTTCTACATATATCTGATGGTATTTTGGTACAATATATACTTGTATATATACATGGAACATATTCCCTTATGTGAAGAGTATTAAAATGTGAAATATTTACAATAAATACATAGTTAAAGGGTTAGACATTGTTGCAAATTGTATATAAATAAAATACCTATTATAATGAATATATCGAATGTAAGCAAATAAAACTATGTTTTGTGTGAAAATGAAGCCTCTACATACCTTTGTATGAACTTTGAAATTCTCAAGAAAGGAGCGGTAACAACCGCCCATAAAAAGAGGCAGAGTTTATGCAAAAGCAAATACGAAGTCCCATCCAATGGTGAAGCAGCTGCGGACATTCATTTTAATATTTAAATGCTCTTATTTATGCGCACATTGCATGCGCACTTGTAATGTAAGGGATACGCAAGCACACAATGTATAGAAATGAACAGCAGCCATATTTTCTTTTACTATTCATGGTCCATATAATAAAAACGATTCAACATGCTCCTTGGTCTAGGGGCACTTTGCTTACTTACCTCCAACTTTCTACAACGTCCGCTCTTTCCTCTCTGTGAAACTTCAGTGCCGTGGTGCACCACTCCCTCCGGCATCAACTTCACAATCCACGTGACCGCCCTGCATCCGGTACTTGGATCATGAATCTGCGCATGCGTTGTTATAATGCGCATGCGGGCTGCCATAATGATTCTGTCTAGGTAGAACATCGTTATAGGCCCCATTTACTGGTTTAAAAGGGGGCTTGGCACAGTAATAATTTTACATTAACCCCTTAACGACTGAGGACGTGCAGGGTACGTCCTCAGAAAAAAGGCAGTTAATGCCTGAGAACGTACCCTGCACGTCCTCAGTGTGGAAAGCAGCTGGAAGCGATCCTGCTCGCTTCCAGCTGCTTTCCGGTTATTGCAGTGATGCCTCGATATGGAGGCATCCTGCAATAACCTTTGTAAGCCATCCGGTGCAGAGAGAGCCACTCTGTGGCCCTCTCTGCACCGGAGATCGGTGGCTTACTGCGTTGGTGGGTGGGAGCCGGACCGGGAGGCGGGTGGCGGCCATCGATGGCCCTGGTTATGTGAATGGGGGGCGGGATCGTGGGCGGGGGTGGCTGGGGGCGCGCACGGGCGCGCGCACGTGCACGGGAGGGTGGGGGCGGGCGCGTGCACGGGGAGGGAGCGGGTGGGAACCGCTACACTACAGAAAATTTTGAAAATTAAAAATGTTGAAAGTAAAAAAACAAACAAAAAACAAACGATCAGCAAGGTGGTGGGGGTTTGTCTGTGTGGGGGAAGCTACACTACAGAAAATAAAAACAAAACAAAAAAGCACTTTTTATTGCACTTTTTATTGCAAACTGGGTACTGGCAGACAGCTGCCAGTACCCAAGATGGCCCCCAATAAGGCAGAGGGGAGGGTTAGAGAGCGGTTTTGGGGGGGATCAGGGAGGTTGGGGGCTAAGGGGGGGATCCTACACAGTAGCATATGTATATATGCTAAAAAAAATTTTTTTTTTTTTTTTTTTTTAAAACCCCTTTTATTTTAGTACTGGCAGACTTTCTGCCAGTACTTAAGATGGCAGGGACAATTGTGGGGGAGGGAAGGGAAGGGAGCTGTTTGGGATGGATCAGGGGGTGGGATGTGTCAGATGGGAGGCTGATCTCTACACTAAAGCTAAAATTAACCCTGCAAGCTCCCTACAAACTCCCTAATTAACCCCTTCACTGCTAGCCATAATACATGTGTGAGGCGCAGCAGGATTTAGCGGCCTTCTAATTACCAGAAAGCAACGCCAAAGTCATATATGTCTGCTATTTCTGAACAAAGGGGATCCCAGACAAGCATTTACAACCATTTGTGCCATCATTGCACAAGCTGTTTGTAAATGATTTCAGTGAGAAACCTAAAATTGTGAAAAATTTTAAGTTTTTTTTAATTTGATCGCATTTGGCGGTGAAATGGTGGCATGAAATATACCAAAATGTGCCTAGATCAATACTTGGGGTTGTCTACTACACTACACTAAAGCTAAAATTAACCCTACAAGCTCCCTAAAAGCTCCCTAATTAACCCCTTAACTGCTGGGCATAATACACTTGTGGTGCGCAGTGGTTTTTAGCGGCCTTCTAATTACCAAAAAGCAACGCCAAAGCCATATATGTCTGCTATTTCTGAACAAAGGGGATGCCAGAGAAGAATTTACAACCATTTATGCCATAATTGCACAAGTTGTTTGTAAATAATTTCAGTGAGAAACCGAAAGTTTGTGAAAAAATTTGTGAAAAAGTGAACAATTTTTTGGATTTGATCGCATTTGGCGGTGAAATGGTGGTATGAAATATACCAAAATTGGCCTAGATCAATACTTTGGGATGTCTACTAAAAAAAAATATATACATGTCAAGAGATATTCAGGGATTCCTGAAAGATATTAGTGTTCTAATGTAACTAGCGCTAATTTTGGAAAAAAATGGTTTGGAAATAGCAAAGTGCTACTTGTATTTATGGCCCTATAACTTACAAAAAAAGCAAAGAACATGTAAACATTGGGTATTTCTAAACTCAGGACAAAATTTAGAAACTATTTAGCATGGGTGTTTTTTGGTGGTTTTAGATATGTAACAGATTTTGGGGGTCAAAGTTAGAAAAAGTGTGTTTTTTTCCATTTTTCCTCATATTTTATCATTTTTTTATAGTAAATTATAAGATATGATGAAAATAATGGTATCTTTAGAAAGTCCATTTAATGGCGAGAAAAACGGTATATAATATGTGTGGCTACAGTAAATGAGTAAGAAGAAAATTACAGCAAAACACAAACACTGCAAAAATGTAAAAATAGCCTTGGTCCCAAACGGACAGAAAATGGAAAAGTGCTGTGGTCATTAAGGGGTTAAAAATGACAAGAAAGCGATAGAAAAATTACCAATTACAAATATATTTAACATATACAGATGTTTTAAGAGAGCTTAAATTTTTTTTTGAGTTTACTATCCCTTTAAAACTTTTATTAAATATTAATATTACATCAATATGCTTTTACATGTTTCCATCGACTTGACTGCAAAGGGCTCCAATGCACATATAATATATGTACAGTCAGGGCCTTCATCAGGGGGTGACAGGGGTGACTACAGTCAGGGGCCCGGCCAGGATGAGGGACCCGGGGCCCACTGCTGACAAACCAACTGCTAGATTACGAGTTCTGCATTAGCCTTAAAAAGCAGCGTTAAGGGGTCCTAACGCTGCTTTTTAACGCCCACTGGTATTATGAGTATGGCAGGTACAGGTGTACCGCTCACTTTTCTTCCGCAACTTTTGGCTACCACAAACCCTCGTACGTCAATTGCGTATCCTATCTTTTTAATGGGATTTGCCTAACGCTGGTATTACAAGTCTTGGAGAAAGTGAGCGGTACAGCTTCTACCTCCAAGACTCCTATCGCATAAAAAAGTCAGTAGTTAAGAGTTTTATGGGCTAACTACGTAACATAAAGCTCTTAACTATAGTGCTACAAAGTACACTAACACCCATAAACTACCTATGAACCTCTAAAATGAGGCCCCCCCCACATCGCAAACACTAAAATAAAATGATTTAACCCCTAATCTGCCGACCGTACATCGCCGCCACCTACATTATACCTATGAACCCCTAATCTGCTGCCCCTAACATCGCCGACACCTACATTATATTTATTAACCCCTAATCTGCCCCCCCACTGTTGCCGCCTACTACCTACACTTATTAACCCCTAATCTGCCGACCGGACATCGACGCCACTATAATAAATGTATAATAAATGTATTAACCCCTAGAAGATTGGAATATAGCACTCACAGAATGTTCTCTAAAACTAATTGACATTCTTATAAGAGTTAAAGAGAAAAAACGCACTAAACTAACAGACCCCTTAAGGTCAGCAAAAGAAGGATTGAAACCTTATGAAAAAAACACCAAATTTATCTGAGTCTTTGGATAAATATGATGCAGAGCAAGCTGCCAGAAAAGGGAAGAAATTTATACGGGATAAGGAAGATTATGAACAGAATCAAGTTTACAATTGGGCAGCTGTAAGAAAACAAAACCAGCAGAGAAGAAGTGCCAATTATAAACAGAACTATGGCAATAAGAAACAAACCGATGCACAACAGAATATAGGTCAACCCAAATCTATATTAAAAAACAGAAGTCAAAGAAAAGTGGTCTTCAGCACTGATGAGGGAGAATCCACAGACTCAGATTCTAGTGCAAAAAGTACATGCACTTCAGCTAGCTCTTCTCCTCAGTCTTCTCCTCCTTCTACCTCCTCTCTCTCTCTCTCTCTCTTCTTCTTCCTCTGCTTCTTCTTTTTTACAGGTACCTACCGTGGAGGAAGCAGACGAGATGGCCAAACCGAAAACCAGAAGAAACTTTCAACATCAAAAGAATCAAAAAAACAAAGAAAACGGAGAAGATGGAAGAATAAAAGGAGAAGAAAAGAACAGGAAAAAGAAGGGACATTAACATCTGATCCTCTATTGTTGGAGAAATGCTGTCCTAAAGTACTTGATACTCCAGGACTTGATATTGTAAATATATCTGATTATGTTCTCACTGAAGGTGAAAGAAATGTGCTTTCTAAAGGTTTGGGCTTTGCACCAAGCAATAATTTCTCAGGATTTTCCACATTTCTGGACATAAACAAATTTGTGCGGAAGCTAACTTTAAAGAGGTATTTTGCCTTAAATGATAAAAACAATGACAGTTTTGTTTCCAGTAGTGTGGTTGATCATAAGAAATATGAAAAAAGAAAACATGTGGAATTTGAAGAGGCATGCACATTGACCACTTTACTGAACATGTATAATGATGATAATTCACAGTTCCCTACAACAGCTCTACCAAAGCCAAAAAAACAGCACTCTAGCTTTTATCCTACTAACTTCAGAGGGCCGCTAATAAATGCATTTCAAAAAGCAGTACAAAATGATATTTTACAACTTGAAGAATTTACAGCTGGCAATGCTCCCTCCCCTAATCTGACAGCTGATGAACGTAAGGCCATCAAAAGTCTACAGAAGAATAATCACATTGTAATACGTAACTCGGATAAGGGAGGGAGCATTGTTGTCATGAATAAAAGCTCATATTTTGATGAGGCATATAAACAACTTTTGAACAATAGTACATACCGTAAACTGCCAAACAATCCTACTTTTGTTTTTAAGAGAGAATTGGAAAAACTGATTAAAGATGGAATATTGCAGGGTATTTTTGATGAAAATGATATCAATGGATTAATTCCTGCTAATCCTATCTGTCCTATCTTTCATCACGTACCGAAGATACACAAGGATGCGCGGTGTCCTCCGGGTAGACCAATTGTGGCAGGCATTGGCTCATTGTTTGAGCCACTAGCCGAATGGCTAGATACTATTTTACAACCTATTGCCATGTCACAGCTGAGCTACCTGCAGGACACCACGCATCTCTTGTCTACTTTGGAACATACCAAATGGCAGTCTGAATACTCTTGGGGAGTCATTGACATCACTTCTTTGTACACTTCCATTCCTCAAATACAGGGTATTTTGGCTGTTAGATATTTCTTGGAAAGAGATTGTACATACACTTCAGTAGAGATAAATTTTATTTGTGAGGCCTTACAATTTTTGCTTTCACATAACTATTTTCTTTTTAACAATGAATATTTTTTACAGATATGTGGCACGGCGATGGGGGCAAAATTTGCCCCCTCGTTTGCCAATATTTATGTAGCATGGTGGGAGCAAACACATCTTTATTCGCTCAACAATCCTTGGTGTGACAAAATAGCATTTTATGTGCGCTATATCGATGACTTGTTGCTTATATTTAAAACGCCTATGGATGATGGCTTATTTCAAAATTTCATCTCATATTGTGATAACAATGAGATGAACCTAAGATTCACAGGTGAATATAGTAAAACACAAGTCAACTACTTAGATTTAACATTAAAAATTGAAAATAATTGTATTGCCACTAGTACTTATAGAAAGCCGACAGCAGGCAATACAATTTTACATGCTAAATCTCAACATCCACAACATTTAGTACAATCTATTCCCAAATCACAGTTTATAAGAATTAGAAGAAACACAAAAATGGATGAGGTATATGAAAAACAATCCTTAGATCTAAAAAGTAGACTAATTAAGAGGGGATATAAATCCAAAAAATTAGAAGATACAAGAATAACAATAAAAAACTATAATGGCAAGCAAAAAAACAGTGAGAATGAAAAAAATCCAGCATTTGATGATGCAATTGTTTTTTCAACCCCATTTAGTCCCCAGTACAATCAAGTAGTGAAGATAATTAAAAAACATCTTCACTTGTTAAAAGATGATGAAGTTTTAAAACCATTTATACATAAATGTAAATTTGTATCCAAGAAATCAAAAACTTTAGCACAGACATTGTCTCCAAGTTTGGTAAAATACACCCCAGATAAAAATCAACAAGCTAATAGGTGGCTCAATAGGAAAGGTACTTTTAAATGTGGCACCAGATCATGTTTAGCTTGTCCTAACATTTTGCAGAGGGACAATTTTACCTGTTCGGCTAATAAGAAAGTCTATCAGATAAATTTTTATGCTAATTGTAGTTCTAAACATGCCATTTATTTACTTACATGCAATATTTGCTTTTTTCAATATATAGGGAAAACTACTCGTACAGTAAGAACACGTTTTAACGAACACATAAGAGATGCTAAAAATTATTGTAAAGATTCTGCGGTGGCGGACCACTTTAATAACGTACATCTTACGAATAAAGCCTGTTTATCATTGCAAATTATAGATCTAGCCACAATACCAGTAAGGGGTGGCAATAGGGATAAGATATTAGAAAAGAGGGAACTCTACTGGATTTTAAAACTATGTACACGTTCACCAACAGGTATGAATAGGGAATGTGACATCAACTATTTTATAGATAATTAATTTCCAACATTATCGATTCCTAATATATGTTCAAATTTATTGTAATTTCTTAAATGTTTTTTTGCATTTTTTGCATGCTCTGTAAATTATCACTTATAATGTTTACATATTATTGAATTGTATACTTAGACTGCATTGTTTAAATAACATTTATTGTTGCAGTTAGTTGCAATACTATTATGTCACAATCGCTTATAAACTATGTTTTTCACTTTCTTATTATTCTCAAAATGCATATTAAACAAACATCTATCTTTTTCTAAGATGTGATAAGCATTGAGAACAATTAGAAACTAGGTAAACAAAGCCTTAGTTGGTATTTATAACTTTAATATTATAAATCTGAGCCATATAATACACAGTGTCTTACATATAGGTAATGTTTTTACTCTGTTTTCACTTTTGTTTGGATGTGAGGGGGTTAATTTTGCCGCCTCGCTTTCAAATAAAGGTGTTGAGTTTAGACACAGACTTTAGTCTATGAGTAAGCGCGCCTGTTGTGGCGTGAAACATGTTAGGCTGTCTGTTACCTTCACTGCCTTGTCTGCATACATTCTTTTAAATGTTCTAATAAAGTGTTATTGTTTTTAAACACTTTGCGGTTTGGAGAGTGCCTGCCTATTTTTGCTATTGCTATTATCTACGGTTTGATCCTCCGCTACAGGCTACGGCCCTCCAGGAGGTCAGGAGTCCAACGCCCCATATAGATTCAGGGGTTTCCGGGTCAGGAGCCGCTTGCCAAGGTTGCGGTAATCCCTACACTGCTACACTTATTAACCCCTAATCTGCTGACCGGACATCGACGCCACTATAATAAATGTATTAACCCCTAAACCGCCGCAATCCCGCCTTGCAAACACTATAATAAATTTTATTAACCCCTAATCTGCCCCCCCCCAATGTCGCCACCACCTACCTACAATTATTAACCCCTAATCTCCCATCCCCAACGTCGCCGCTACTATAATAAAGTTATTAACCCCTAAAAGTAAGTCTAACCCTAACACCCCCCTAAATTAAATATAATTTAAATAA
This sequence comes from Bombina bombina, assembly GCF_027579735.1. Taxonomy (NCBI): domain Eukaryota; kingdom Metazoa; phylum Chordata; class Amphibia; order Anura; family Bombinatoridae; genus Bombina; species Bombina bombina. The sequence goes on along the minus strand of NC_069499.1, from coordinate 1,202,147,709 downwards.
AAAGAAATAAAATTACTATAATTAAATAAATAATCCTATTTAAAACTAAATACTTACCTATAAAATAAACCCTAAAATAGCTACAATATAACTAATAGTTACATTGTAGCTATTTTAGGATTTATATTTATTTTACAGGCAACGTAGTTAAAATAATTACAAAATTACCTGTAAAATAAATCCTAACCTAAGTTACAATACACCTAACACTACACTATCAATAAATAAATTAAATAAATGAACTACAATTATCTAAACTAAAATACAATTAAATAAACTAAACTATAGTACAAAAAAAACAAAATACTAAATTACAAAAAATAAAAAAATATTACAAGAATTTTAATCTAATTACACCTAATCTAAGCCCCCTAATAAAATAAAGAAAAAACCAAAACAATAAAATTCCCTATCCTAAACTAAATTACAAAAGTAATCCGCTATTTTACCAGCCCTTAAAAAGGCTTTTTGTGGGGCATTGCCCCAAAGTAATCAGCTCTTTTACCTGTAAAAAAAAATACAAGACCCCCCAACATTAAAACCCACCACCCACCCCTTCTCGAAAACCCATCCGATCCCCCCTTAAAAAAACCTAACACTAACCCCCTGAAGATCACCCTACCTTGATTCGTGTTCACCCAGCCGGGCCGAATTCCTCATCCAATCCGGGCGATGTGGTCTTTATCCAAGCGGGGCAGAAGAGGTTCTCCATGCGGCAGAAGTCTTCATCCAAGCGGCTCCATCTTCAAGACCTCCGACACGGAACATCCTCCTCGGCCGATGGACTAACGACGAATGAAGGTTCCTTTAAATGACGTCATCCAAGATGGCGTTCCTCGAATTCCGATTGGCTGATAGGATTCTATCAGCCAATCGGAATTAAGGTAGAAAAAATACGATTGGCTGATTTAATCAGCCAATCGGATTGAAGTTCAATCCGATTGGCTGATTGGATCAGCCAATAGAATTGACCTTGCATTCTATTGGCTGATCCAATCAGCCAATCGGATTGAACTTCAATCCAATTGGATGATTAAATCAACCAATCAGATTTTTCCTACCTTAATTCCGATTAGCTGATAGAATCCTATCAGCCAATTGGAATTTGAGGGACGCCATCTTGGATGACGTAATTTAAAGGAACCTTCATTCGTTGTTAGTCCGTCGGCCGAGGAGGATGTTCCGCGTCGGAGGTCTTGAAGGTGGAGCTGCGGATGGATGAAGACTTCTGCCGGATGGAGGACCTCTTCTGCCCCGCTTGGATGAAGACTTCTGCCGGATGGAGGACCACATCGCCCGGATTGGATGAAGAATTCGGCCCAGCTGGGTGAACACGGCTCAAGGTAGGGTGATCTTCAGGGGGTTAGTGTTAGGTTTTTTTAAGGGGGGATCGGGTGGATTTTAGAGTAGGGGTGTGTGGGTGGTGGGTTTTAATGTTGGGGGGTCTTGTATTTTTCTTTAAAGGTAAAAGAGCTGATTACTTTGGGGCAATGCCCCGCAAAAAGACATTTTAAGGGCTGGTAAAAGAGCTGATTACTTTTGTAATTTAGTTTAGGATAGGGAATTTTATTATTTTGGGGGGCTTTTTTATTTTATTAGGGGGCTTAGATTAGGTGTAATTAGATTAAAATTCTTGTAATATTTTTTTATTTTTTGTAATTTAGTGTTTGTTTTTTTTTGTTGTACTATAGTTTAGTTTATTTAATTGTATTTTAGTTTAGATAATTGTAGTTAATTTATTTAATTAATTTATTGATAGTGCAGTGTTAGGTGTATTTGTAATTTAGGTTAGGATTTATTTTACAGGCAATTTTGTAATTATTTTAACTAGATAGCTATTAAATAGTTATTAACTATTAATTAGCTATTGTACTTAGTTAAAATAAATACAAAGTTGCCTGTAAAATAAATATAAATACTAAAATAGCTACAATGTAACTATTAGTTATATTGTAGCTATATTAGGGTTTATTTTATAGGTAAGAATTTAGTTTTAAATAGGATTAATTTATTTAATTACAGTAATTTTATTTAGATTTATTTAAATTATTGTCAGGTTAGGAAATATCCAGAAGTAGACCCAAATGCAAGGGCGAACTTAAACAACATCCTTGCACTCTGAGTTTAATCCAGGACGTGACCCCACGACAACCACCAAAAAACAAAGTACTCATGATATGGAGCAGGGTTAGCCTGTGCCAAAGTAATTCATGATATCAGCCAGATAGACTTCTGAATAAGGAACTGGTTTCAGGAAATGCCTTCCACAGAATCAGGAGAGCAGGGATAGTCACTTATACTCAGACAGAAGAAGGGTAAAACAGGAAACAGTTAATAATACAGGAGTAGGTCATTTGTTATCAGGCAGTCTGAAGGTTAACACGGTGTAGACAGTCTTTGCAGAATATGCAACAGGTAATCAGGCAGTTTGAGGGTTAACACTGAGTAGACAGTCTTTGCAGAGTATGCAACAGGTAATCAGGCAGTTTGAGAGTTAACACTGTGTAGACAGTCTTTGCAGAGTATGCAACAGGTAATCAGGCAGTTTGAGAGTTAACACTGTGTAGACAGTCTTTGCAGAGTATGCAACAGGTAATCAGGCAGTTTGAGAGTTAACACTGTGTAGACAGTCTTTGCAGAGTATGCAACAGGTAATCAGGCAGTTTGAGAGTTAACACTGTGTAGACAGTCTTTGCAGAGTATGCAACAGGTAATCAGGCAGTTTGAGGGTAAACACTGTGTAGTCAGAACTTGCAGAATTAATAACATGTAATCAGGTAGTTTGAAGGTTAACACTGTGTTGTCAGAACTTGCAGTGATAGCAACAGGTAAACTGGTAGTTTGAAGGTTAACACAGATAATCAGTACTTGTGGATATTGGCAACAGGATATCCAGCAGTTTGAAGGTTTACACTGAATAATAGTATTTGCAGAGTTTGGAAACAGGTAAACATGCAGATTGAAGGATTCACAGAAATAACAGTATTTGAATAGTTTGCACTACACAGAGTAGTCTGAATATGCAGGGTTTGCAGCAGGTAAACAGGAAGTTTGAAAGTTTCACAAAACAAACAGTACTTGCATTGTTTGGAGACAGGTATTCAGGAGGTTGAAGGTTAATCCAGCATAGTAAATCCTTGAAGAGATTGGCAACAGAAAAGCAGCAGTTAGAGAGATTCCTCAGTGAAATCCTAACAGAAGCCTCAAAGTTAACAAACAAATGGACACTGGAGAAACAGGAAGCCAGAATAAAAAGCCTGGTTGTGACATCATCAGGAAGGGGTGGCTCAGACACCTGTCAATCAAGCATACAGAGAGGACTGCAGAGCTTACCAGCAGCTGAGCGTGACAATTATATTTAACTTAGGGGGTGTTAGGGTTAGACTTAGGTTTAGGGGATAATAACTTTATTATAGTAGCGGCGACGTTGGGAGCGGCAGATTAGGGGTTAATAATTGTAGGTAGGTGGCGGCGATGTTAGGGCCGGCAGATTAGGTGTTAATACAATTTATTATAGTGTTTGCGAGACAGGAGTGCGGCGGTTTAGGGGTTAATACATTTATTATAGTGGCGGCGATGTCCGGTCGGCTGATTAGGGGTTAATAAGTGTAGGTAGGTGGCGGCGACGTTGGGGCGGAAGATTAGGGGTTAATAAATATAATATAGGTGTCAGCGATGTTAGGGGCAGCAGATTAGGGGTTCATAGGTATAATGTAGGTGGCGGCGGTGTCCGGAGTGGCAGATTAGGGGTTCATAGGTATAATGTAGGTGGCGGCAGTGTCTGGAGCGGCAGATTAGGGAATAATAGTATAATGCAGGTGGCGACGATGCTGGGGGCAGCAGATTAGAGGTTAATAAGTGTAAGGTTAGGGGTGTTTAGACTCGGGGTTCATGTTAGGGTGTTAGGTGTAGACTTAGAAAGTGTTTCCCCATAGGAAACAATGGGGCTGCGTTAGGAGCTGAACGCTGCTTTTTTGCAGGTGGGTTTTTTTTTCAGCCAGCTCAGCCCCATTGTATCCTATGGGGAAATCGCGCACGAGCACGTTTTAGCCATCTTGCCGCTACCATAAGCAACGCTGGTATTACAGGTAGAAGTGGTGCTAAATTTGATCAACGCTCACTTTTCTGAGGCTAACGAAGCCATTCAGAAAACTTGTAATATCAGCGTTGTTTAAAATAAGCGCTGGGAAAAAAGCCTCGTTAGCCCCGCAAGTTTTTACCGACAAAACTTGTAATCTAGGCGCAAGTTATTTACAATTTTTTTTTTTTAATCTTTTTTAAAAAGCCGGGCCCGGTAGTAAGATGACATCACTCCCACAAGCCCCGCCCACTCATGGCACGAGACTCTGGTTGGTTGTGCTTGTGTGCTACAAGGACTCCACTCCAGACTGACAGAGCTCCTTAGAATAGTGGCTGGGGCAGGCCAGGGTCAAAAGATGACTGCTTGACTGCTTCACAGTTTTCAAGGTATTGTGCACTAGAGCGGTGGGGTGTTTTGCGCTATTACAGGGCTGCCTGTTACACATTAGCTGACTCCTATTCCTTGTCGCATTGACTCTCTAGAGTGCTCACTGCTGGGAGGGGTATTAGGTGTGGGGGGCTTTAGAAGCTGGCAGGGCCAGACAGGAGTGCAGGGAGCAGAGGGAGAGATGCAGGACATTAGAGTTCTGTACCGAGGGGCTTGCTGCCTGGTGTGGCTGACAGGCAGGGCCGGCCCTAGCAATTGCGTGGCCCAAGGCAGAATGACAAAATGGGGCCCCCTTTCTCCCCGCCCCTAACCCCACCCAATCTTCGCACCTAACCCCGCCCAATCTCCGCCCCAACCCTGTCCCCACAGCTTTTAAAATGAAAAAAATGGGAGAAAAATCATTTAAGGTAATGCACAACATTTTATATATAAAAAAAACATATAAATCCACTAATGTGGAACACTATAACATTGTATATATTGCAATATACCATGTCTACTATTGGAACAACTGTTTATGTATATAATGAAGAATTATGCTAACAATTAGGAACAGTTGAGTTGAACTGGGCCTTATTTTTATGTGTTTTCTTATGATAACAAGAACATTACAGAGACGCCAGGGATGGCCCTAGCAAGGGCAGGTCCCTAGGCAGATTGACAGCGCTGCGCAGGGCCTCTACCCAGAACAAAAAATACTTAAAAGAAATGGGGCAATGCACTGTACCACACAAACACAGAGATATAATACACACACTGAGATACTTAAATACACATACATCCACACACTCAGAAGACACATACACAGGTGCACAGATATATACATACACAGGTGTACACACACAGCCAGCCCCCCCCCCACACACACACACACAGCCAGTCCACACACACACACAGCCAGTCCACACACACACACAGCCAGTCCACACACACACACAGCCAGCCCACACACACAGCCAGCCCACACACACACACCCCACACACACAGCCAGCCCACACACACACAGCCAGCCCACACACACAGCCAGCCCACACACACACACAGCCAGCCCACACACACACACAGCCAGCCCACACACACAGCCAGCCCACACACACACACAGCCAGCCCACACACACACAGCCGTTCCACACAGCCCACACACACACACCCCACACACACAGCCCCCCCCACCACACACACAGCCCACACACACAGCCCGCCCACACAGCCCGCCCACACACAGCCACACCCACACACACACACAGCCGCACCCACACACACACACACACACACACACAGCCGCACCCACACACACAGCCGCACCCACACACACAGCCGCACCCACACACACAGCCGCACCCACACACAAATCCACCCACTACTAGCCACAACCACAAACAGTTAAACTTATTATGAACTCCCTAACTTTCACATGCTAGTAGGTAGATAAATCTTGCAGTGGAGTGGTCCTTGTGTGTGTGGGAGTGCTAAGTCAAGACAGGGAATAAGGTTTGCACACAGACTGTACTGAGGATATGCAAACTGTTTAATGACTTATGTTTGGTAACAAAGCTGGTATACAGGGGCTGCAGAGACAAATGTCTGGTCTAAAGTCCACTGCTGACATACATGAGTTGCTGTGTATTTGCATCTGATCATCTGAAAGCTAATGTTTTGGCTTACAATGGTGGTTGTGACATGCACTTGGTCTCATGGCAGATTTTTAGGAATACAATTGGCATACAGGCGTTGTTGGGGAAGCACATCTACTCTGAAAGTGCATGTTTGGAAATGCAGCTGGTATTTTGGAATTTGCTGAAATATAATGTGGTATAATAGCATGCAGTACTGGGGTGTACATCTGTTCTGAGGTTTGTGCATATTGTTTGCATAAATGGGTTGGTGTGGCATACAAGTGGGTGTACCCCCAAAAAATTAAATGTGAAATGGAAAAAAAAATATCATACATATTAAAGTTAAAAAATATTATTATATTTTTGCAGGAAAAGGATTAGTAGAAACAAATGAGACTATAAGGAAATGTAGGTTTGTGCACAACTAACACTGAAATCACAATTGTTCACTAGCTAATAAAGACGGCTCAGTTGGTTGTCATTGCTAAGCCTCCACAAATATAAAAACAAGCAAGTAATATTTTTATAATTATAAAACAACTATTTTTAAAGATATATTTTAAAATACCATTTCATGGTATGTTCCATTTTCCAACCGTCTTCACACTATAAGCGCTTGCTCATTGCCTTACTGCAGTCTGCAGAATACATACATTTAACTCATGTAAACTATATACAACAAAACTCAGGAGCCGGGACTGCTTTTAGATAGCTTACTTGCTTTCAAAAATGTTTATTTCTTCCTTTATTTTAATACATTAAGGAACAATCATTGGGGTCTTCTTTTTTATGAGGTGCATGCAAATAATCTTTTAATTTAAATGGAAATGGGTTAAATGTAAGTCAGTTAGTAATCCAGTCTCTAATGGTATTATCTAAACATTCTAATATACAATATCTCAGCTTGCAGTGTTTTTTTTTTTTTTATATAAGTTTTTTTATTGAGGTATTCAACAGGTGCAATACAATAATAAACTCAAGTACATCAAGGCAGGAATGACAATTCTCCAAGGATTCACATACAGAGACAATTACAATACTTAATAGCAAGAAGTGTGAAACAGCAGAACTAATATAGTACAATATAAAGGTAGTACCACGTTTTATGACAAATATGATTTCCTCTATTGACAGGTGGAGCTATTCATAGACCCAGCAGGGTTAAAGATATTATGTAGGAGGAATTATTTTCTCGAATGTAAAATAAGTTGCGATAAATGCAATAGGTGTGAAAAAGTTATTAGTGATGCAAATGTTAAACAATCTTGCTATTCCATGAAGGGGAACTATGGTCAATCTTATGGTGCACTGCAAGATGAACAAATAAAGATAGTAGTTAGGGTGCGGTACAAGCTAGAAAAACCACATAGTTAACCCTCCTGTAGGAGGTATATTATATGAGAATATGGGAATATGGGGGGGAGGAGGTGGAAATTTAAGTAGATTAAACGAGGTATATCAGAGAGTCACACATTGCTAAAAAGGATAAGATAAGCCACTGCATCCTGACCCAGAGTAAACAGGTTGCAATAGAGCAAAGCATTATATCTATGTGGGAGATTAATTGGGCATGGGCGAAGGCTATATTCTGATCACTGAAACCTAAGAGTCTAAGATGGTGCAAATAACAAGGGTTATGCAGTTCTAGTATTAAATATAAGGGCGAGATATAGGTTGCCAGGGGGAAAGTTGCGATATACTGGCTACACACTGGACTAATGTAACATTTAGGTTGTTGCAAATATATTAGCCCTAGATAATAGCGATGTTGTTGCAGAACCAGCCTGCGTCAAAAATACCCCATGGACTCTAAGGCAAAGTTATGTGTCACAACATAGCCGTGACCATAACGTCAGGGTATAAGTTGTACACTCTAAATATATATTGAATCTTGCAGGTGTATATATTAACATTAAAATTACTTACAGCATATCCAAGACATATATAGATAGTATTGTGACTGGCTCTAAAAATAATATATTAAAAAAAGACAGTATATGAAGAAGTTTACAGTTGCCACGATTAGTGCCCCACAATTTAGAAAGCAATTAACTACTCTGTAGCTATCCGGGGGCAGAGAGTACCATCTGAATACAAGGAACCACTATCAAAGTTACCTACCACTGTAATTATAGCTTACAGTATAGTTTACCCTAGGTCAGGAGCGAGTATTAAGACACCCATTCCATCACAAAAAGGAAAAAACACTCCCATCGTCCGGACATGGGCCCTATACCCAACAATTGGTAGATAGATATACGAAAGAACAGATGCCAGTAACTCTAAGCAAATTCAAACTACAAATAATAGTGACCTTGGCCGACAAACAACTATAGAAGCAAAAACAACAAGTAACTTAAACCATGGAAATGCAAACATTTCAGAGTATTATACTGAGGTAGGCTGAGAATAGTCAACTACAAAAAGTAGTTCTTGGACATACTATAAGGTAACTTTCTAAATTGTTAGCAAACCTATGAGACACTTATGAGCATATTATACATTAATGCAACAGACCAGTACAATCAGATTGCACCTAAAGGTGGATCTTGGGCAGATAGATATAACATAAAGGCCGACTGAGTAAATATGATACTGAAGCTACAGCGGGTGACATACTTTCAAAAGTAAAAAGATACCAGATTCAAGGGCATGGACACTCTATATTGTTAAACTAATACAAAGACTAGGACCATGGGTATTGAACATAAAAAGTTACGGTAAATAATTTAAGATCAAACCACTACTCCCCTCTAGAGGTGTAAAGTGGCTAAAGCTTCTTTTCATCTAATGACTGTAAATTAATGCTATGAACTTCGGTATAGCTTATTTTCATATAGAACGCTTAAGCAACACAAATCAATAATAGTTAATAGAGCACACAAAATTATGTAGCTGTGCAAAAGTAAAAGTAAGATCCTAAGCATAGGGAATAAAAAATAAACAAAAACAACTTTCAAATGCAAAATTAATAACATATTCATTGTTGGCTATCCTGAACTGTGACTTCTATCAGGGCCAAACTCAAAGACAGGGGCATTTGCGCATAGGGAACAGCAAGATGGTGTGTTAGTGTCCAGGATATTGTGCAACACCTTGGAGCTTAGAACCCACTAATGTCAAGTTTATCCTGCTTCATAGTAATTCAGGTTCACAGCAGAGCTAGTCTTTTCCAGCGTGTACTGCTTGGGACGCAATAAAATAGGAGCTGGTGTTATTTTGTGTAAGATCCACTTCGTGAGGGTGTCTCCTCTGCTCAACAGGTCTCTCAGAATATCTCTAGGCAGGGCAGATAAAATTAAGAGATCTATGCAAAATTAATAACATATTCATTGTTGGCTATCCTGAACTGTGACTTCTATCAGGGCCAAACTCAAAGACAGGGGCATTTGCGCATAGGGAACAGCAAGATGGTGTGTTAGTGTCCAGGATATTGTGCAACACCTTGGAGCTTAGAACCCACTAATGTCAAGTTTATCCTGCTTCATAGTAATTCAGGTTCACAGCAGAGCTAGTCTTTTCCAGCGTGTACTGCTTGGGACGCAATAAAATAGGAGCTGGTGTTATTTTGTGTAAGATCCACTTCGTGAGGGTGTCTCCTCTGCTCAACAGGTCTCTCAGAATATCTCTAGGCAGGGCAGATAAAATTAAGAGATCGGCAGGACCTTCTGCACAGTCTACAGGTCGTTATTTTGTGTGAGAGGACACGGTAACAGGACATACCTGGCAGTCATTCGGCGAATGCTGAGGTTGTAGCTGGGATGTTCCACTCAACTCAGAAGGCATAGTCTCTGGCGTATTAGCCGCATGGACTCTGTTGCCTAGAGTCCGTTCCCATTTGTGATGCCTGTAGAGTAGTACCTTCGTTAACGGAGGACATGTCCTCACTGCATGTATTGCGACCCTCTTGTGTCCCACTATAATGAAACGGTCTGCTGCATCCGGCATCCAGGGGCAAGTGCCAGTAATGTCAAAATATATGTGAGTGGTCCGTGAGATTTGGTATGCCAGCAGTAACCATTTGTTGCGTACACGGTACCATTGCTTCTGGGGGTTCAGTGTTAAGAATATTTAGAGAAGCGTGTTCTAGAGACTGCGCTGTAGTTTGCTGCGGAGCCAATGTAAATGAATGTTCAAATACTGTCCGGCAGCTATCAAGAAAGCTGTATATCTCATCCATAATGCGATCTGGAATCTCCATAATTATGCAGTGTAGTTAGTTTAAGGATATGGCAACAGGTTTTAGTCAATCCCGGTCCTCACTCCAAGCTCTGCAGAGGCCGCAAGATGGCTGCTCCTGGAATGTATTCGCAGTGGCAAATACCTTAAAGGGACATTAAACACTAAATACATGCTAGATAGAATGATGCATTCAAAGAAAAGATTAGTCCATGACTAACATGCAGATGTATTTTTTAAAGTTTCATTAGTTTAAAAAGTGACAAAATAAGTGTAAAGTTTTAGTGTCTATAAAACACTGGGAGCTGCCATGTTGTAACTTGTGTTACCTTCTCTGCTGTGGCCAATTAGGGACAGTTATACATAGGTCATTAGAGTGTGCAGCCAATGGTTGTGCTGGATTTAACAGTGTTCTGCACTTCCATTTCTAACAGGAACTGAAAAGCTCACAATTTCAGAATGGAATTACAGGCAAAGACAAAATAAATAATGAAAGTATATTGCAGAGTTGTTTTATATATACAATTTACCTTAAAGGGACAGAGAAGTAAAAAAACAAACTGTCATGATTCAGATATGGGATGCAATTTTAAACAAAATTTGCTTTATTCTCATGGTTTCCTTTATTAAAAAGCACACTTGGGTACGTTCAAGGGCAGTAACAAAGAATACTAAGAGAACAATACAAATTTGATAATAGAAGTACATTGTAAAATTGTTTAAAAGAGCATGCTCTATCTGAATTATAAAAGATTCATTTTTACTTTACTGCCCCTTTAAGAAGAGATTATAAATAAACTAATGTAATTGGTTAAACTTAGAAATAGACACTCATTTGTCAAACAGATAGGGTTGCTACCTGTCCCTTAAAATACAGAACACTTATAAGTTACACATGCTGCAGGGTGTGCAGGGAGGAATATGTATAGTGCTGTCTAGAAACACAATACATGTTCCTCCCTACACACCCTGTAGCATGTGTAACTCATAATTGTCCAGGAAAACATGGCTGAGGTGGCAACCCTAGATATATATTGGTTGCTGCAAGCTGTGACTGGACATACAAATACCCTCTGCCTGGGGGAGTCAATCTGGGATCTAAACCAAGCTCTGCTAACCAACATACCTAGATCAGTGCTAGAAGTGGCTATAAACTCACTTGCACATATTCTATTAATAGTTATGTATGCAGCTTACAAAGTGCCAATTCATGTCAATTACAAAAACGTTTTCCTTAGACAGCTGCCTGTGTATGCTAAATATGAATCAGACTGTTTACATAAGTGGCCATTACATTGATCATGGTGCATTTGATTGGCCTTACTGTGCAGTGTGAGTAGTGTATCCCTTTTAGTTAATGAGCTACTGATGTCAGACATGAAGAGGAGCAGAGAGCTCATAATTTAATAAAGGAGAGAGCTGTCAAAGCAAACTTAAAGGGACACTGAACCCAAATTTTTTCTTCCGTGATTCAGATAGAGCATGAAATTTTAAGCAACTTTCTAGTTTACTCCTATTATCAATTTTTCTTAATTCTCTTGGTATCTTTATTTGAAATGCAAGACTGTAAGTTTAGATGCCGGCCCATTTTTGGTGACCAACCTGGGTTGTCCTTACTGACTGGTTGATAAATTAATGCACCAATAAAAAACTGCTGTCCAGAGTTCGGAACCAAAAAAAAAAAAAAAGCTTAGATGCCTTCTTTTTCAAATAAAGATAGCTAGAGAACTATGAAAATTTGATAATAGGAGTAAATTAGAAAGTTGCTTAAAATTGCATGCTCTTTCTGAATCACAAAAGAAAAAAATTGGATTCAGTGCCCCTTTAATATACACCCACCTGAAACATACAAGTGCAATGCATCTGCACAGTGCATTATAACAGCATTTTAACCGCTAAGCCCTAGTACTATTACAAAACATGAAAACATCATCTGCCTAACTGTATCAGTGAGTGATACAGAGATTACAGTATTTTTTGTTCAGAGAGGGAGAGGGAAACATGGCCAATTAAACCATTTTAGGATAATACTACAGTGCTCATTTTTATCTAATTACTTGGAAATTCTGCACCTTTAACCACTAAATTTATTTAAAAAATTGGAAATACATATTGTGTTTCCAGATCCTTCTGAAAAAATGTGACATCCTTTGCACTACTAGTAATTACTATCTGGTATATCTAGAGGTTAAAAATGTGGCTCTGCTCATGCTGTGAGCATAGCAATTATGGGTCAGATCAGATAAAATATATGTAGTTATTAGGGCAGAACTACTGTTTGCTTGCTTTTTAAACTATTTATCTATCTTCTTGCAGAAATGTGATATCCACATCTTATATGCACATTTCCTTTTGTTGGTTCTTTATTCCCCATTTTAATTTAATGATATTACAGGTAATTTCATAAAGCAAAACTTACCTTAGTTATTTTGTTAGTTATTCCAGAGAGTATTTATTGTATAAAATAAGAGTGAGTGTTTGTATTTGTTTGTCGCAATTTGCATAGGTTCTAATGTATATTTTATGTCTAAACACCTTGCATAGTTTGACTGAAACTTTTAGTAAGACAGTGATAGAATCTGTACAACAAATCTTGCGTTTTTCAGCTCAAACGTATTTTTTCTAGTACAGGTAGCCCTCAGTTTACGCCGGGGTTAGGTTCCAGAAGGAATGGTTGTAAATCGAAACCGTTGTAAATTGAAACCCAGTTAATAAAGTAAGTCAATGGGAAGTGATGGATAGAGGTTCCAGGCCCCTCTCAATTAAAATAATCACACAACACAGAATATATAATTAAACTAAGTTAAATGAACAAAAACATTTGCTAAACAGCATTATAAACCTAATAAAATAATCACACAACACAGACTTCACTTGCATTTTTCTGCAAACAGTTCTTTCTATGCATTCCAATCTGGACTGAGTTATAGACAGGAAGATCGTGTTCCTTTGAAATCTGCTTGATAGCTCAGATCTGGTTAAACTGGTTAATTTCAGCTTGCATGGCTTTGCTACAACACAAGCGGACAGCTCCACCTACTGGCTATTTTAATAAATGCACTGCTTCTCAATGCTTTTCAATAGCAGTCACATGACTGGAAAAAAAGGTTGTTATTCTGAAACGGTGTAAATTGAACCGTTGTAAAACGAGGGCCACCTGTACATTGCAGTAGTGTTTGACAGTTACTATACTGATCCTATAACAATTTTATTTATATTATAGTTTAGTAAAGTAACATGGAGAGAGAGTGCTACAGACAGTGCAGTGATCACTGTAAAGACGCTGAGCCGTCTGTTTAATTTATAACTTTATCAATTCAAACTGATTGATTTAGAATCTAGACATCATGTATATTGTGATTCTAATGGAGTCAGAGAGTGGGCTTGGTAGTTTAGCAATTTTGCATTTATACGTACAGGGAATATGTTTACATGGTCAGTAACCTGCATCTAATATAAATTACATTTTAAGTTATGTATTTTAATGTAATCATAACCTTTGGGCACCTTTACATTTATTAAAAAAAAACACACACACACAAAAAACCACGGACACCACATCATATTTTCATCCATGGTTTAGTAATCTCTACTAAATAGGAATTGTCTTTTAAATGGCAGCAGTGCAAGTTTCCAGTACACCACACCTGAGTAATTATTTGCATGGGCTGCCGCTTTCTATTGCCAAAGTTCTGTATTATCTTCTGTATATAATAGTGTCAGTGACACAGGTGGCAGCTCTGGGGGCAGCACAGTGAGACAGGACATAAAGAGGACCGGTTGGGAGCCGGAGGAACTTACCATTCTCTGATGTGCAGGATGCTGTGTATGCTAATGCTGCCAGTGCCTGTCACCTGTCGTCCGAACTGGACCGCGGGGACCAAAAGCTCTCTCCTCTGACTAAGATGACAGTGACTCTGCAGCTGCCAGCAAGCAACGCGCCCTCACACTGACTGAGAGCCGAGTCGCGTACAGGGGCTGGAAAAGGAAAATAGCGTGGCGGGGCCCCCCTAACCGCGGGGCCTGACGAGGTCGCCAGCTCTGCCTTGCCCAAAGGCTGGAGCTGGCAGAGCCAGGGCACTGCAGGAGGAGGGTTATCGTGTTTTCCTTGTTTTGTTTCATAAATGGGGTTGCAGCTGTACAAACTGTGGCAGTTAAATTGTAATATAAAGTACTACCCTTGTATGCTTTCAGTGTATTATGTATACATATATGATCCTAGTGCCCTTTCCCAAATATTTTCTTTAGATATATGTGTGTATGTGTGTGTATGAGTATGTATGTATGTACAGTATGTGTGAGTGTGTGTATAAATGTGTAAATATGTGTATATGTGTGTGTAAATATGTGTATGAGTACGTATGTATGTGTGTGAATATGTGTTCATCAGTGTGTGCATACAGGGAGTGCAGAATTATTAGGCAAATTAGTATTTTGACCACATCATCCTCTTTATGCATGTTGTCTTACTCCAAGCTGTATAGGCTCGAAAGCCTACTACCAATTAAGCATATTAGGTGATGTGCATCTCTGTAATGAGAAGGGGTGTGGTCTAATGACATCAACACCCTATATCAGGTGTGCATAATTATTAGGCAACTTCCTTTCCTTTGGCAAAATGGGTCAAAAGAAGGACTTGACAGGCTCAGAAAAGTCAAAAATAGTGAGATATCTTGCAGAGGGATGCAGCACTCTTAAAATTGCAAAGCTTCTGAAGCGTGATCATCGAACAATCAAGCGTTTCATTCAAAATAGTTAACAGGGTCGCAAGAAGCGTGTGGAAAAAACAAGGCGCAATATAACTTCCCATGAACTGAGAAAAGTCAAGCGTGCAGCTGCCAAGATGCCACTTGCCACCAGTTTGGCCATATTTCAGAGCTGCAACATCACTGGAGTGCCCAAAAGCACAAGGTGTGCAATACTCAGAGACATGGCCAAGGTAAGAAAGGCTGAAAGACGACCACCACTGAACAAGACACACAAGCTGAAACGTCAAGACTGGGCCAAGAAATATCTCAAGACTGATTTTTCTAAGGTTTTATGGACTGATGAAATGAGAGTGAGTCTTGATGGGCCAGATGGATGGGCCCGTGGCTGGATTGGTAAAGGGCAGAGAGCTCCAGTCCGACTCAGACGCCAGCAAGGTGGAGGTGGAGTACTGGTTTGGGCTGGTATCATCAAAGATGAGCTTGTGGGGCCTTTTCGGGTTGAGGATGGAGTCAAGCTCAACTCCCAGTCCTACTGCCAGTTTCTGGAAGACACCTTCTTCAAGCAGTGGTACAGGAAGAAGTCTGCATCCTTCAAGAAAAACATGATTTTCATGCAGGACAATGCTCCATCACACGCGTCCAAGTACTCCACAGCGTGGCTGGCAAGAAAGGGTATAAAAGAAGAAAATCTAATGACATGGCCTCCTTGTTCACCTGATCTGAACCCCATTGAGAACCTGTGGTCCATCATCAAATGTGAGATTTACAAGGAGGGAAAACAGTACACCTCTCTGAACAGTGTCTGGGAGGCTGTGGTTGCTGCTGCACGCAATGTTGATGGTGAACAGATCAAAACACTGAAAGAATCCATGGATGGCAGGCTTTTGAGTGTCCTTGCAAAGAAAGGTGGCTTTATTGGTCACTGATTTGTTTTTGTTTTGTTTTTGAATGTCAGAAATGTATATTTGTGAATGTTGAGATGTTATATTGGTTTCACTGGTAAAAATAAATAATTGAAATGGGTATATATTTGTTTTTTGTTAAGTTGCCTAATAATTATGCACAGTAATAGTCACCTGCACACACAGATATCCCCCTAAAATAGCTATAACTAAAAACAAACTTCCAAAACTATTCAGCTTTGATATTAATGAGTTTTTTGGGTTCATTGAGAACATGGTTGTTGTTCAATCATACAATTAATCCTCAAAAATACAACTTGCCTAATAATTCTGCACTCCCTGTATGTCTTAGTGTATGTATACATGTATTTGTGTGAAAATATGTGTGTGTCATCTAAAAGTACCCGTGGGGGGGGGGGGGCAGAGGTTTTTTAACCCCTTAACGACCGAGGACGTGCAGGGTACGTCCTCAGAAAAAAGGCAGTTAACGCCTGAGAACGTACCCTGCACGTCCTCGGTGTGGAAAGCAGCTGGAAGCGATCCTGCTCGCTTCCAGCTGCTTTCCGGTTATTGCAGTGATGCCTCGATATGGAGGCATCCTGCAATAACCTTTCACGGCCATCCGATGCAGAGAGAGCCACTCTGTGGCCCTCTCTGCACCGGACATCGATGGCCGGTATCGTTGGTGGGTGGGAGCCGGTATGGGAGGTGGGTGGCGGCCATCGATGGCCCTGGTCATGTGGAGGGGGGCGGGATCGTGGGCGGGGGGAGTCCGGGGGCGCGCGCGGGCGCGCGCACGTGCACGCGCACATGCACGAGGGGGCGGGGGCGGGCGCGTGCACGTGGAGGGTGCGGGTGTGAACCGCTACACTACGGAAAAAATGTGTCCCCAAAACAATAAAAGTGGGACAAAATTTAAATAAATAAAAAAGCCCTTGTGTGATTTAGGTGGTGGGGGGCGATTGAGCTACACTACAGAAATTTTTAAAAAAAAATAATAAACATTTGATTGTTCAAAATGGGTACTGGCAGACAGCTGCCAGTACCCAAGATGGCCCCCAATAAGGCTGAGAGGGAGGCGTAGAGAGCTGTTTTGGGGGGGATCAGGGAGGTTGGGGGTTAAGGGGGGATCCTAAACACAGCATATGTAAATATGCTTTTTTTTTTTTCTTTAAAAAAAAAAAAACTTTTATTTTAGTACTGGCAGACTTTCTGCCAGTACTTAAGATGGCGGGGACAATTGTGGGGTGGGGGAGAGAAGGGAGCTGTTTGGGAGGGATCAGGGGGTGGGATGTGTCAGGTGGGAGGCTGATCTCTACACTAAAGCTAAAATTAACCCTGCAAGCTCCCTACAAACTACCTAATTAACCCCTTCACTGCTAGCCATAATACACGTGTGATGCGCAGCAGCATTTAGCGACTTTCTAATTACCATAAAGCAACGCCAAAGTCATATATGTCTGCTATTTCTGAACAAAGGGCATCCCAGAGAAGCATTTACAACCATTTGTGCCATAATTGCACAAGCTGTTTGTAAATAATTTCAGTGAGAAACCTAAAATTGTGAAAAAATTAACATTTATTTTTACTTTGATCGCATTTGGCGGTGAAATGGTGGCATGAAATATACCAAAATGGGCCTAGATCAATACTTGGGGTTGTCTACTACACTACACTAAAGCTAAAATTAACCCTAGAAGCTCCCTACATGCTCCCTAATTAACCCCTTCAATGCTGGGCATAATACATGTATTGTGCGCAGTGGCATTTAGCAGCCTTCTAATTACCAAAAAGCAAAGCCAAAGCCATATATGTCTGCTATTTCTGAACAAAGGGGATCCCAGAGAAGCATTTACAACCATTTATTCTATAATTGCATAAGTTGTTTGTAAATAATTTCAGTGAGAAACCTAAAGTTTGTGAAAAAATTTGTGAAAAAGTGAACAATTTTTTTTATTTGATCGCATTTGGCGGTGAAATAGTGGCATGAAATATACCAAAATGGGCCTAGATCAATACTTTGGGATGTCTTCTAAAAAAAAATATATACATGTCAATAGATATTCAGGGATTCCTGAAAGATATTAGTGTCCCAATGTAACTAGCGCTAATTTTGAAAAAAAGTGGTTTGGAAATAGCAAAGTGCTACTTGTATTTATGGCCCTATAACTTGCAAAAAAAGCAAAGAAGATGTAAACATTGGGTATTTCTAAACTCAGGACAAAATTTAGAAACTATTTAGCATGGGTGTTTATTGGTGGTTGTAGATGTGTAACAGATTTTGGGGGTCAAAGTTAGAAAAAGTGTGTTTTTTTCCATTTTTCCTTCATATTTTATAATGTTTTTTATAGTAAATTATAAGATATGATGAAAATAATGGTATCTTTTGAAAGTCCATTTAATGGCGAGAAAAACGGTATATAATATGTGTGGGTACAGTAAATGAGTAAGAGGAAAATTACAGCTAAACACAAACACCGCAAAAATGTAAAAATAGCCTTGGTCCCAAACGGACAGAAAATGGAAAAGTGCTGCGGTCATTAAGGGGTTAATGTGGAGGAAAGTGTCTCTCTTTGGAAATTTTAAATGTTGGGAGGTATGTATTTATATATATATATATATATATATATATATATATATATATATATATATATATATATATATATATTTTTTTTAATATATGTAAAACAAATTGCAGGACTTTTGGTGTCTGGTGGATGTACAAAGACAAAGTAATGAAACACTTCTTTTCTTTCCCTCCAAAGGCTCATTTAAAACTTTTTTGTGTTAGTGACTTCATTTTGATTTGGTTTGGTGTTATGTAAAAAAAAAAAAAACTCTGTAGTGCCTGTACTCTTCTTTTCTTCTTTCTTTTTTTTTTGCTGAATATAAATGAAGAGCTATGACTTAAAAAGGGCTTGTTGAAGGAGACAGCATGGTCATTGGTCTGTGTTTAAAAACATGTGTCCACCACCGAGTTGATATAAAGTAATGGGTGCAATTAGTCAACCAAGTTTAAACTGGTTTACCCAAATTTATGGAATTGGGGCGCTGGAGGGGATGGGTGCAGGGGGGCAGGAGATGGAGGGGGCGGAACAGATGCAGGCACGGGGGGGGGGGGCTGAAAACTGGCCAAGTCAGGGGCCCCAAAATTTCTAGTGGCAGCCCGGTGTACAGTATATATACAGTTGTAATCAAAATTATTCAACCCCCATTGCAAATCAGGTTTATTGTCAAAATTTACAGACTTTCAATTGTTTACAATGAACAAATCAAACAAAAGCAATTGAAATAGCTCAACACAGCTAATTATTGAAGTGGTTTCCCCAAATTCAACTGAATATGCTACTTTTAATTAATTCTGCAGTCTCAAAATTATTCAACCCCTTCATGGAAAGCATCTTTAGTACTTAGTAGAGCACCTGTTTGCTGTTATCCCTGCTGCAAACGAGATGCATAGTCAAACACCAGCTTGTGGCAGCATTCCGCAGGATTTTTAGCTCATTCCTCATGAGCAATGGCCTCCAGATTAGTAATATTCTTGGGTTTGCGTACTGCAACCACCTTCTTCAAATCCCACCAGAGATTCTATAGTGGCCATCACAGTCATAAAAAGACTGTGATGGCCACTATAGAAACTTCCAGGACTTCTTCTGCAACTAAGCCTTGGTGGAATTTGAGTTATGCTTGGGATCATTGTCCTGTTGGAAGGTCCAATGATGCCTAAGCTTCAGACGGCATGGCATTTTCTCCTAGGATTTCTTGATTCTTCAATAAATCCATCTTGCCTTCCACATGATGCAGGTTTCCAGTGGCAGAGGATGTAAAGCAGCCCCAGAGCATCACCGAGCCATTACCATGTTTAACTGTAGGTGGAGTGTTATTTTCAGCGTATGCTTCATTCTTCTTCATTCAAATTCAATTGTTCTCAAGTGACCACGTTTATTTATAACTGGTAATGCGCACGCTACTTCGGATGTGCACAAATAGGCACGATAAACCTGATATCGCTTGTGTGCAACTGTAAGTGCATATACATATTTATGAAACACAATTGTATAGAATGAATTTTAAAAAATTCATAATTACAGAATTTTTTTTTTTAAAGCGAAAGTCTTAATTTACCATAATTCATTCTATATAGTATAAATCACACATTATACCAATATTGGGCTAGAGTACCAAGTGGTGCTTTTTAGTGCTCCCACTCGCACATTAACTTTGTTAGAAGTAAGGTTTTTGCATGCATCAGGTTGAGTGCACATTACAAGTTAACACAACGCGCGCAAGAAGCCAAACAAATTGCGAATGTGTTAAAGTATTCCCCCATAGAAATGTACAAATATGTATACATACAGTATGTATTTATGTGTTTATATGTGTATATATGTCTGTAAATACACACATACACATATAAATACAAATATAGATACATAAATACATAAGTACGTATGTACACATATATAAATATATATGTATGTATCTCTAAGTTAAAGCCCTTCGCAGCCCTTTTTTTTTTTACCCTGAGACCTCATATCTTTGACCCTTTATAAATTTTTTATGCAATTTATTTTAATAATTGTTAATTGTTAACTTTTTTGAGTTAGCCACAGTTCTGAAATTGTGCACCTTACTTTCAACTTGTAATAAGCCACTCTACATATGATGCACGCAAAGTGCCATGATAAACCCCTTATAGCTTGTGTGCAACAGTTAGGGCGCACTCGTAATCTAGCCCATTCCTCGTATTCGGATGGCAGACTAATTTACAGAAGAATATATAAATACTTGGAGTTATTGGGAGCAGGCCTGTCCTTTGGGCAGAGCGAGAGGGGCACCCGCCCAGGGCCCCGCACTTTGGGGGGACCTGCACTTTCAGGGGTGAGGGTATGAAAAGGAGCAATGTATATCCTGTGTTTAGTGTGTGAAGAAGTATTTATGGTATCACAAGGTGTAATATATACTGTTATTATTTATAAAGGTAACACTGAAAGCTAGGTTAAGGGTGGGCCATACAGGGGGCAGGGCAATAAGAACACTGGTCCTGCAAATTTTTCTTGCCCAGGGCCCCGCAAATGCTAAGGGTGTCCCTGATTGGGAGCTATAGTATGGAAAGATTACAGTACTAATATTTATAGTAAGCTATTCAAAAGTTTCATAAACAGTTACAAGTAGCATGCAGTTAGCAAGTCAGGACACTAGATTGCAATAACTGAACAAATCATGCTTATACTGAAATAGTATCAGGTTGGCTAGACCAAAGATTTGTCATGCTTCAATATTGTTGCAAAATTTGACTGTCAAATTGATATTTGGGTGATTTTTAATTCTCCTTAATCCAAAATCAACCTATAATTTTGTAATAAAATAGTAAGTAAAGTTTTCCCAAATGCTACAATAGCTCTAACACGTTACCAGAGACAAGAGTAAAGTGTGATTCCCATTGTGATGTTACCAGAAACCTATTAGTTACACATTATACATATGCAAATAACTAATACAGTGGCCGTTCAGCAGGAATATCCCTTACAATACAGGTGTTTACATCAGTACAGCCATACAGTATAAAATAACAGTAACAATTTACATGTGTGAAATAGCAAAACTTGTAAATGAATTACTTATACATTTGTGATTGGCATTATGGGTAAAGTAGTTTTTTTTAACATTTCTGTCTTAGTGAATTTCTACTGTGAGGTACACCAGCCTTAGCTTGACGCCTGTTGTATGTACTCCACGGGGTGTGCTCCCTAATTACACTATGCTATGGTATTCAAAATTTGTAAGACAAATAGATAATAAAGATTGGCATCAAATATTTTAACAAACAAGTATATGCTCAGTCTCCCCACAAATGCTGCTACATTTACACTGTCACGTTGGTACTTGACACCAGCCCACCTTAAAAATATATATCCTCAGATTCATGATACATGCTGGAGAGAGATCAGAAAAGTGGAAATATCACATTAGGTGGGGATGTAAATGTATCAACCCTCCATTGAAATAGAGAGCATTGGAAAATATCCATTTGGAACACATTTCACCCCTCAGACCACAGATGCTGTACTAAACCACAAACCCAACAGCACCAGTAAAATTTGTCTCGCACTATTCCAAATTGCTGTTAATAGTGCTAAATCACTGATAGCAAGATTATGAAATTCTACACTGATCCCAGCAAAACAAAAAAAAAAGTGGAACTCTAGACTAGACAAGCTTTTAATTTTGGAAAGTTATAAATACTACAGAAAAAATACTAATAATCCAATTTTATTGGCCTCCGTATAAACATAAATACAAGTAGGTTTAACATCTGCATAATGACTTGCTACTCCCCCATACATATTATCGATACAGCAACCACATGTTCTTTACACACAGCAACTGGGTGATTATTGGTCCTGGTGATAGGATACTCCATTCCTTTGCTTCTCCCATTTTCTTTCCTTGATGCTCTTGACTCCCCGTTTCTGCTTCTACCTGGGCTTAGGGTACACGGTTTTCAGATCCAAAATAACTGTAGCATTACTTTCTGGCCTGACAGAAAGATGGAGGGAGACAAATCACCAATAATTTATAAATCACACGGCAGAGAAGGTTAATTCATTCTTGAGTTCAACAAGTAATCTTTACTGATGGGACTAAATGGGTGGAGTGGGCACTAATCTATATTAATGTGTACAATTCAATACACTGTTATAAACGTTACATATATCATGAGTGATTTTCTGGTTTATTGTTTTAAGTAGCAGTTTTAATCCTTTGCATTACAATTGTTATATTTTGCATACTGTTGTAAAACTAATACATATGAAATATAAAATGTTGCAGCTTTTTCTGTTTACATTTGTGGGCTTTCAAACATTTCTTAAACTGTAAAATGTGTTTTTTTTTTTTTTTTTTGAAAGAAGTTTATTGATATTCTATATCAGATACAGAAAAAAGAAAAGAACAGTAAATTGTTTCGACAAAGCAAATCCAACAAGATATCATACATATTTATCTGCATACATATTACATTAATTCCATCAATTCAAATTCTATCGTATAATGTTCTTATCTTGATTTATTATCAAAGTTTACCATCCAAACTATATTGATGGTCTCATCACTCCTTTCCACTTTTAATTAACAACGAACAATACACAAGAAAAAGAGAGCAAAAACAAATAAACAGTCAAACTCACTTTCAACCACAGGAGTAAATAATTACTCTTCTCAAAATTTCAATATGGCGTACATAATGTTCAACTTAACTCTTATTCGGTCGGGTATACTTCCCCCATGAAACAAATACAAAAACACCATCAAAGAAGAAACAAAAAAGAGAAAAAGAAGAAGAAAAAAAAAAAAAAAAAAAAAGAAGAAAAAAAAAAGGGAAAAGGTGGGTATTCCCCTCCCCCCCCCTCCCCATATAGATCAGTTATCCTATTCAAATAGCCATTATCCTCTAAGTCTACAGTTTTCTATGTATACTGTATTATCAAACTTTTTAATTATTCGTTTCTGTTCTTCTAAATCTTGAGTTTTAATCCAACTTCCCCATTTATCAAAGAAACGGGTGATATTAGTTTCAATATGAAACAAAGTATCTTGAAGTTCTATCAAAAATTGGTGATGAATACTTTCCCTTATCATCATTAAAGTTGGGGGTTTGACTTTCTTCCACCCTTTTAATATGAAATTCCTTGCTATTAAAATTACTAGTGTTATAAATTTTCTAAACCTCAAATGTTCTTTCTTATAGTGGAAAAAGATAACCTGATCTGCTTGTAGCGTGATTTGAGTTTTTTATATATCTTGCCTAACCAGTAGTTTATTTTCCCCCATAGTCTTTGTATTCTTGGGCATGACCAGAAGCTATGTAACAAGTTTGTACTTCGTTGTCTGCATTTTATACATAGTGCTCCCTCTCCAGTGCCACCCCACTTAGTAATTTTCTCAGGTGTAATATATACCATCCACATTATCTTCGTATGTTGCTCCCGCATAGGGATAGCTAGCGATGCCTCTTCTACCCTCTCTACACTTTTCAGTATTATTTGTGTACTGAGGTTCTTAAAAAATACATCTCTCCATTTTGCGACCCCTAGCTCTATATGCTGCTTATGATTTCTATTATTTATTAGATTATAAAGAAGTGAGATAGAGTATTTACCCTGTTTGATTAAATTAATAACCGGGATTAAGGCTGTAAGCTCCCAGTTGTTCCCTTGTAGTCGAATTAATTTCAAACAGTAGTGTCTGATTTGTAAGAAAGAGAAGAAGTGTCTATCTGCCAGACGGTATCTATTCCTAATTACTTCAAAATCTTCAACCTTCACTACCTCTTGATTAATTTTAACTAATTGAATAAGTTTAGATAACCCCTTCTCTCTCCAACATGTAAAGGTTCCCAAAGAAAGACCCTGTTTAAACCCTGGATTTCCCTCGATAGACAAAAATTTAGTTGCAAAGGGCTTTAAGCCTAAGAGTTTGCATGTCTTATGCCATGCCACTATTGTATCTTTAAATAAAATGTGTTTTGTAAAAAGGCACCATATGTACCACTTTATTCTTACAAAAATGTAGTTTCTCCCTGTAAAACCACGATTGCATGAACCTGGTCTGTACAGTGAGAACTTGTTTGAATCCATGGTGGCCGAATGGATGCCCCTGTTTCCTCGTGAGCCTTCAGGCTCGCCAGAAACAGCAGTTATGAAGCAGCGGTCTAAAGACCGCTGCTCCATAACTGGTCCACTGCCTTTGAGGCTGCGGTTTGCAATCTGCCCAATCCTATATGATCAGGCTGATTAACACTCCCTGCTAGCAGCTGATTAGCGGCTAGAAGCCAGAACTGCTTGTGCAATGTTAAAATCACAACAGCATATGTGGCCGGCATTCAGCGATGTCTGTCGGACATGATACGCTACATCGTATCATGTTGGACAGACATTGATAAATTGGCCCCATGGTCTGTTTTTAATATGGAAAGAGTGATTTCTCCAAGCTAAAGACTCTCACCAAGCTGAAGATCGCTGACTTCTATGAGTAAAGTCAGCAGTTTGATTAGGAGTTAGTCAGTTATAAGACAAGCTGTTCCAAGGCTTTGTTTAGTTTTCACACAGCTGTTGGTTATATAACTTATACACAGTGTCACTTTGCATCTGATAACAGCTCACACACATGATATTCAACATTTAGTCCACAGAAAGTCAAAATCCATACCTCATCCATAATCATACAAAGTATAGTGTCTTGCATTTCAGGTCAATCCTCCTCTTATCAGTATAGAGCAGCAACATAATGAAACTAATCACTAAGTAGATTATAGGGGGCACCAACAAATAATATTAAAAATAATGCAATAAAAACAATCAAAGAAGGATAAAAACAACTAAAATAAATACTATGTTTGATAATATAAGAGTGAGTCCAATAATAAAAGATTCCACACTCAGGCTGCTCCACTTCCAATCGTATAGGCAACATTAGTAGATATTCTAGTAGACCCAAGGAACAATAAAAAACTCAATAAAAATGTTGACCTGCCACTGCCTGCACTCATATAATGTGAGTGTGACATGATGCCTCACTAGTGTCTCTGACTACAGGGGTTAGTGTTTCTGTTTTACCCATTGGTGTTTATGTGTGTGTATGTAGGTGTGTATGTATGTATATGACTGTGTGTGTATTTATGCATGTATGTGTGTGTGTGTGTGTGTGTGTGTATGTAGGTGTGTATGTATGTATATGACTGTGTGTGTATTTATGCATGTATGTGTGTGTGTGTATATGTTTGTGGAACCAGCAAATTACAGACCTTGTTACTACAGCATGGAGGGGCAGGGGGGAAACAGTGTCACTACAGTACCACTATATACAGTACGGGGGGCTGGACCATATCACAGACTACTGTGGTCACTCTATAAAGTACTGGGGCGGGTAGGGTCAGGCCAGCCATCTCACCGGCAGTTACAGACTGTGTCACTAACTCTCTATATACAGTACTGGTGGGTTAAACAGTGTCACTATATACAGTAATAGGGGGTCAGACCATCTCACAGACTGTGGGCACAAGGTACCTCCTTTTGCAGACGTAATCTGATTCACATTTTTTTTCTTCTGTGTTAAATGTAAAAAAAAAAAAGATATGTATCAAATTCACCTTTTTTTGGGGGGGGGCTGGGGTAGGGTGTGTGGAGGGGGGCCTTCTTAGATTAATGCACCTGGGCCCTGTGGTTTCTAGTTACGCCTCTAATGGCACCAAAAATAATGTGCAATAAGTGCAGGCTGGTACTCTGTCTTCAGCTGACTGTCACTCTGTTGAACTGCTCACTGTATAAAGTGTACTGCAACAGGCTGTTTTCTGTATGCTGTTCCCTTTGACAAATGTCCAGTTAATAATAAAACAGGGGGTTCTACAAAAGATATACTCAAACCCTGCATACAATATACATATTAGACCACCACTGCACAAAGAAATACTGCAGCTATCAACTATGTAAAAGAATATGTATAGTACATCTTAAAGTGACAGTCTACACCAACATTTTTATTGTTTAAAAAGATAGATAATCCCTTTATTACCCATTCCCCAGTTTTGCATAACCAACATTCAGGGTTGCAGAGCTTTTATGGCCTGCCATAAAAAGGGGAGTGGTTACTTTCATTGCACACTCTGGGAGGGGCCTGTTCAGAAACCTGACCTCAGGACAAAAACATTATTTAACTGTGATGCCAATAAAATAATTTTGTCATTCTTAAGGTATGTGCATGTTGATGCTGTTTAGCATCTGAATGCAGAAGAAGGTGTATGTTCATGGAGTTCGGCTCTTTTCTGGAGCCAAAAAAGTGAAAGTGCAACACACTAAGATCTGTTCTCCCCTTAGACTTTAATGGAGCACGCTGATGAAAAAGAAAACTAACACTTATCCCTTATGCCACACTTACCAAATAAATACATAAATAAACATGTATATATATATATATATATATATATATATATATATATATACACATATATATATACAGTACATACATACATACATACATATATACAGTACATACATACATACACATATTTAGACAATATTTATTTGAATAATTTTCTTATATAGTGTATGTATGATTGTAACACTTTATTTTAATGTATTTATGTTGTGTTTTGTGCACATTCACATTTTTGCCCTAACCCTTTACATGAGGCCTTTAGTCGCGCTAACTTGACGAGCATGTGGGCTCAGCGGATTCAAGTTTGCGTATATAACTGATTCTAAAAGAACAGCAAGCAGCTGAATGACAAGAGTGAAAGTATCAGCTAGAGCTGGTATGACCAGAGAGCAACTGACTCACCTGTTAGTGAATCTAGAGATGCCTCTGTACTAATACCATGTTCAGAGAATTTCCCTACTCTAGATAAGGATGGGGATCTGTATGTGTTCCTGTGCAGCTTTGAAAAGACTTGCAGCTGCCAAGGGACCAGTGGGCAAAGTATATTACCCCTGGTCGGAAAGGCCCTGCATTAGAGGCTTTTGCAGAATTGCCTCCAGAGTTTGATCAGGACTATGATACAATTAAGGCTGCACTGCAGCTAAGGTATAATATCACTCCTGAGGTTTACAGGAAGAAATTCCAGACTCTGCAGAGGGGTACTTCAGAAAGCTACCCTGCAATTATGGGAAGCCTGAAAACAAGATTTTAGCAGTGGATTAGAGGGCTAGAAATTAGACATTTACATTCATTTTGTTATGAATGCTTATTCGTTAGCAAAACACGGATATTCAAGATGAATATCCGAATGAATGCTGCACAAAATTTAAGAAATTAAGAAATCAAAGGAATAATGCCAAATTTGGCATAATTTGTTTCCTCTAAATAGTTAAATACTTACCTAAACGTGCTGGAGAGCCACGCTAACACCCTCCTCTTCTTCACATAGTTCCAGCCGCCCTAACAGTAGGTTTACTGCGGCGGCTCCCAGGGCCTGCACTAAAGGAGAAGGTCCAGTTAGTGCAGCTGGGGCTCTGTGAAGAAGAGGTAAGTATTTTAGTTGCCACAGGTAAACTTTTTAAGAAAAACATATGTAAGTTTTCCACGAATGACCGGGATTTGTTTAGTTTAAAATAAGATGAATACCAAACAGCATGGACACCGACTATTGGAAATGTGACGTTTTTTGAATATTCGAAACAAAAGATTCAGCCAGCACAAACATTTCACCCATTCACATGTCTACTAAAGATTACCACCATGGAGGACCTGGAGGATCTGATGGTCAATGGACAGTTTATGCAGCTGTGCCCAGCAGAAGTGCAGGAGTGGGTCCTGGATCAGAAGCCCAAAATAGCATTGGAAGAGGGTGAACTGGCAGATTTCTATACAGCTAACAGATTGTCAGTGAATACAAGAAGAACCTTTGCTAAGGGTGCAGCTGGAAGGAAGCTGGTTTACAACACCCATTTTCCAAGCCTGCTGTGCCCTTATTTAATGTGTCTTTAGAGGGGTGAGTGCTACAATTGGGCAGGGAGATACCCACAGGTATTTTGTTACAACAAAGTGGAGCATATCAGCTCTACTTGCCCAGAGAAAATGAAATTGGTATTATCAATTGGGGGAAGTTATCGCTCAAAATTACCAGCTTCTCTGTTGTTTGTCACCCATCGGAATGTGAAGAACAATGAAAATCTATAACCTGTCACTGTGAGACTCAGGGACACTGGGGCATCATGATGGAAAGATCACTATGTGTATTTTGCCTGGGAGTGTGGATAATGAACAGGAAGAGTTGTCACATCAAGAGGGAGCTCCCTTTAATATGCAGCTGGAGTGGCTTATGTGCCACCTGCTTTTGCATCTCTTATTGGGGGAACTGTCATGAAGACCTCATGATTTTTACTGTGAGATGTTAATTTTTTCTCTGTGTGCAAATTTTTTGTTTTTAAAATGAAGTATTTCCTTGGGTCTATCTTTAAAATAACAGAAACCCTGTTGTTAATAGTTCATAAGTTTAATTTGAGAAAATTGTATTGCATATATCCAAAGACCTGGTACATCAAGTCAGTAAAATGTCAACCCCAACACAGAGTGATAAAAGACAGTGGGGCCGAATTATCATTGTGTGAGTGCACATGATACGATATTGTGGATCATGTCCGTGCACATTGATAAATGCCGACAGCATACGCTCTCAGCATATATCATTGCACCAGCAGTTCTTGTGAACTGCTGGCGCAATACTGCCCCCTGCAGATTTGTGGCCAATTGGCCGCTAACAGGGGGTGTCAATCAACCCGATCGTATTCGATTGGGTTGATTTCCGGTGATGTCTGTCCCCCACCTCAGAGCAGGCGGACAGGTTATGGAGCAGCGGTCTTAAGAACCGCTGCTTTATAACTTGTGTTTCCGTTGAGCCTGAAGGTTCACCAGAAACACGGGGCATCAAGCTCCATACAGAGCTTGATAAATATGCCCCAGTGTCTCTATCAAGGCACATGCCTTAGTTCAATCAGAGGTGGCACTCTAGTATATCTTAAGACATGTTTAATCACATTTGTGGCATTGGATGATAAAATTTGACAGACGTCATTTTTGGTATCAAAATAATCCTCCTGATATCACAGGGGGATTGCTTATATGGGTGTATGTACTGGATATAAGTAACACAAAATAAGTTGCTCTATAATTTCAACCAGGGTTGCCCACTCTGGAAGAAACCTGATGTCAGGACAAAAAATGTATTTAACTTTGCTGTCAACAAAATAATTTTGTCATTTTACATGGGAGGCTGTGTGAAAACAGCATACGTGATCATCTTTCCTTGCCAAGCTCCCTTGGCACAGATATCTAAGCTAGGATAGTATTAGGTTCTGTTTTACTCTTATTTTATTTTAAAAACTGTTTTGCTTTCTATAATTGTGCATGTTAACTCCATTTTATAAATAAACGCACTGTGACTATTTTTTGCTCATAATAAATGTTCCTTTATTAAGTTTTTTGCCTTTGTTTAATATTTGAACTGCATTACTTAAGAGACTTGAAATAATAGTCTGTGTTTTTTAGATGGATTTTTTAAATTGTATATTTTTATTTTTACTCTGTTAGTCTGGGTTTTTTCTTAGGATTTCCCATATAATAATCTTAAAGTGGTGCCATTATAGAGTTTAGTGTGGGTGGCTTTAAAAGGAAGTTTGACCATTTTCCTGGATGTAGTACAGAGAGTGTTTGTTAACCCTTGCACCCACTGAACTATGTTACAGGCTTGCCTGGAGTGCCTAGACTGTGAAAATCTGGTTAAGGTGGGAAGGTTCAGTTAACCCTTTCTAAGACAAACTGTTGACTGGTGCAAGATTAGTTAACCATGTCTATCACAGATGGTAACCTCACTTATGTGTGATTTTAGGCTGTTTAACAATTATCTGTATGTGCAGTGTTATGATAGCAAATGAGACCATATGTGTTGAAAAAACACAGCGGTCAATGGGGCATATTTATCAAGTTCCATATGGAGCTTGATGCCCCTTCAGGCTCGCCGGAAACAGAAGTTATGAAGCAGTGGTCTAAAGAACGCTGTTCCATAACTTGTCCACCTGCTCTGAGACAGAAATCAACGATCGAATATGATCGGGTTGTTTGACACCCCTGCTAGTGGCCGATTGGCCGCGAATCTGCAGGGGCTGCATTGCACCAGAAGTTCACAAGAGCTGCTGGTGCAATGATAAATGCTGACAGCGTATGCTGTCGGAATTTATCGATGTGCAGCGGACATGATACGCTACTTTGTATCATGTCCGCTCTCACATTGATAAAATTGCCCCTATATCGATGGCACTAAACAAGCTAAATATATGTGTAGTACCTGCTACAGAAAAATCAAATAAACATTTAAAGGGACACTCAACACAAAAATATTTTATTTCGTGATTCAGATAGAGCATGTAATTTTTAGCAACTTTCTAATTTACACCTATTATCAATTTTTCTTCGTTGTCTTGCTTTCTTTATTTGAAAAGAAAGGCATCTCAGCTATTTTTTTGGTTCAGAACCATGGAAAGCACATTTTTATTGGTGGGTGAATTTATCCACCAATCAGCAAGAACAACCCAGTTTGTTCACCATAAATGGGCCGGCATCTAAACTTACATTCTTGCATATCAAATAAAGATATCAAGAGAATGTAGACAATTTGATAATAGGAGTCAATAAGAAAGTTGCTTAAAATTGCATGCTCTGTCTGAATCACAAAAGAAAAATTTTGGGTTCAGTGTCCCTTTAAGAGAGATCTCACACACAATAAAATAATTGATCATCAGAATAGAAACAATTGATCAAAACTAAGATGTTGCACTATATGAGATTATAGTGCAGCATCTGGGGGATAACAAATAGCAATATCAATGACATGGCATACAGTGATGTGTCGTTCAACAGATATTTTTTCTTGAGCAAACATGACATCCTCTAATTTGTTCAGAGCTTTACATTGTTTCACTATTTAGCCTGGAGAACTGCTGGTCTATATGAGGAAGTAATCGGTAAATCAATCGTCAGCAGCAGTCACACAATCCCACCAATCACTGGCTGTGTTCAACTCAGAAACAGCAGATCTTGCTCCTAAGCAGGACATTATCTGTGTGTTTAACGCCCATGTGGGGGTTAAACACAAAGCGTTCCACAGTGAGTAGTTCAAAAAATGACATGCTTTATCAAATCAGAGCATGTTGTCATTTTTTGCACTATGATGTCCTATTTTAGACTTGGATAGGGAGCAAAGCCTAGATCTTTTTGGAATCTAGCAATAACCCTGCATCCTTGTATGCCAGTAGAGTATATCTCAAGTCTGTTATATTTACAGGGAGTGCAGAATTATTAGGCAAGTTGTATTTTTGAAGATTAATTTTATTATTGAACAACAACCATGTTCTCAATGAACCCAAAAAACTCATTAATATCAAAGCTGAATAGTTTTGGAAGTAGTTTTTAGTTTGTTTTTAGTTTTAGCTATTTTAGGGGGATATCTGTGTGTGCAGGTGACTATTACTGTGCATAATTATTAGGCAACTTAACAAAAAACAAATATATACCCATTTCAATTATTTATTTTTACCAGTGAAACCAATATAACATCTCAACATTCACAAATATACATTTCTGACATTCAAAAACAAAACAAAAACAAATCAGTGACCAATATAGCCACCTTTCTTTGCAAGGACACTCAAAAGCCTGCCATCCATGGATTCTGTCAGTGTTTTGATCTGTTCACCATCAACATTGCGTGCAGCAGCAACCACAGCCTCGCAGACACTGTTCAGAGAGGTGTACTGTTTTCCCTCCTTGTAAATCTCACATTTGATGATGGACCACAGGTTCTCAATGGGGTTCAGATCAGGTGAACAAGGAGGCCATGTCATTAGATTTTCTTCTTTTATACCCTTTCTTGCCAGCCACGCTGTGGAGTACTTGGACGCGTGTGATGGAGCATTGTCCTGCATGAAAATCATGTTTTTCTTGAAGGATGCAGACTTCTTCCTGTACCACCGCTTGAAGAAGGTGTCTTCCAGAAACTGGCAGTAGGACTGGGAGTTGAGCTTGACTCCATCCTCAACCCGAAAAGGCCCCACAAGCTCA
This sequence comes from Bombina bombina, assembly GCF_027579735.1. NCBI lineage: Eukaryota > Metazoa > Chordata > Amphibia > Anura > Bombinatoridae > Bombina > Bombina bombina. Next base: position 1,202,115,223 of record NC_069499.1, on the reverse strand, counting down.
TCTTTGATGATACCAGCCCAAACCAGTACTCCACCTCCACCTTGCTGGCGTCTGAGTCGGACTGGAGCTCTCTGCCCTTTACCAATCCAGCCACGGGCCCATCCATCTGGCCCATCAAGACTCACTCTCATTTCATCAGTCCATAAAACCTTAGAAAAATCAGTCTTGAGATATTTCTTGGCCCAGTCTTGACGTTTCAGCTTGTGTGTCTTGTTCAGTGGTGGTCGTCTTTCAGCCTTTCTTACCTTGGCCATGTCTCTGAGTATTGCACACCTTGTGCTTTTGGGCACTCCAGTGATGTTGCAGCTCTGAAATATGGCCAAACTGGTGGCAAGTGGCATCTTGGCAGCTGCACGCTTGACTTTTCTCAGTTCATGGGCAGTTATTTTGCGCCTTGGTTTTTCCACACGCTTCTTGCGACCCTGTTGACTATTTTGAATGAAACGCTTGATTGTTCGATGATCACGCTTCAGAAGCTTTGCAATTTTAAGAGTGCTGCATCCCTCTGCAAGATATCTCACTATTTTTTACTTTTCTGAGCCTGTCAAGTCCTTCTTTTGACCCATTTTGCCAAAGGAAAGGAAGTTGCCTAATAATTATGCACACCTGATATAGGGTGTTGATGTCATTAGACCACGCCCCTTCTCATTACAGAGATGCACATCACCTAATATGCTTAATTGGTAGTAGGCTTTCGAGCCTATACAGCTTGGAGTAAGACAACATGCATAAAGAGGATGATGTGGTCAAAATACTAATTTGCCTAATAATTCTGCACTCCCTGTATAAATGCACCTAAATCACTAAGCACTTTACAGAACACTTTATATCATCACTCACTACTGACCCTGAACAAACTTTCTTATGAATATTGCACCCTGTGCGTGTGTAACAATAATGTGACCAAACACTGCCCTTTTGGCATCCAGTATAGAGAGAGAGTGAGAAAGAACAAGATGTATTTGATACTTAAAATTTCACGAATAAACTAAGGTAGAAATCATGTCTACAATTAAAAATCTTAAAATATGACAGGTTTCCTCAGAAGTAGTGGCCACGGCATATAAATTAATTTGAACAGTGGATTCATTCTTTAATTCCAAAACCACTGTAAACATGACATTTGATATATAAGCAAACTGTGTAGTAACGGAGCACTGACTCATCTAAATATATGTTATTTATAAATATTTTATTAGCGGTAATGCTTCAAGGGCACATCTTGGCAATTGGAAAGAAGGTTGAGTGCGCTGCTCCCCCACTATAATTCACACACATACACACGTCAAGATATGTTGCTTTAAAGGGACACAATAAAGCAATAATGCAATTGACTAATTTGATAGTTACCAAGGGCCAATTTGTTGGTTTCCAATGGATTTTCAGGAAATAATAAATTTTGCTAATTTGTTTAAAAAATGTATTGTCGGAATGTGCTAAAGTTTGGAAACTGGTGATTAAAACATTTATCTCCATTAAAGTCTAAGGAGAATGTTTATGTTACCACTAGTCTCCAAACGTTACCACCTCAATGGAAACTAGGCCTTTGTGTTCAAACCTTGCAACCTTGTTCACTTTTCAAAACCAGTTTTGCTTATCCAGTTCAGCACCTCAAGGCAGTCTTTTACATTGCAGCTATGTTAAACACTGAAATGGCAAATGTAGACATTCAAGGGGATTGTTAAAGGGACAGTCTACACCAGAATTTTTATTTTTTTAAAAAGATAGATAATCCCTTTATTACCCATTCCCTAGTTTTGCATAACCAACACAGTTATAATAATACACTTTTTACCTCTGTGATTACCTTGTATCTAAACCCATCATACTTCTGAAAAGGCAACTTTTACAACTCAGTGTGTCTCACAAAGGGATGTCCCCTGCCTTTAAGTATGTGAAGATGATGCAGACATTATAATAAGCCTCACAAAAAAACATAATTTATGTAAGAACTTACCTGATAAATTAATTTCTTTCATGGCTAGAGTGAACGATTTGTTACATATGGGATATACATTCCTACCAGGAGAAGGCAAAGTTTCCCAAACCTCAAAGACTACAAATACCCCACCCACCTCACTCATATCTCAGTTTAACATATAGCCAAGAAGTGAGGTGTAAAAAGGAGTAAGAAAAAAGCCATAAAAAAGGAACAGGAAAAAAGATGTGCACTGTTAAAAACAACCCATAATAGGGAGAGGACCTCGTGGACTCTTGCCACCATGAAAGAAATGAATTTATCAGGTAAGTTCTTACATAAATTATGTTTTCTTTCCTATAGGTGGCGAGAGTCCACGATTTGTTATATATGGGATATAATACCCAAGATGTGGAAGTCCACGAGTAACAAAAATAAAGGGAGGGATAAAATATAAACAGTTTATTTTTTTTTTGCTGAAAAATTATATCCAAAATAAAGTCTTTTAATAACTAAAAAAATTAAAAAGAAAGTTTATAGGCAACAGAATCAAAGAGTAACCACTGCCTGAAGAACATTTCTACCAAAAGCTGCTTCTGAAGAGGCAAAAACATCAAAATGGTAAAATTTGCTAAAAGTATGCAAAGAAGACCAATTTGCTGCTTTGCAAATTTGATCAACTGAAGTCTCATTCTTGAAAGCCCAAGATGTGGCAACTGATCTTGTAGAATAAGCTGTAATTCTTTGAGGCTGAGACTGATCCGCTTCCAAATAAGTTTTGTGAATCAGAAGTTTTAAGCAAGAGGCTAAAGAAATAACAGAAGCTTTCTGACCCTTTCGTGAACCAGAAAAAGTATTTCTGAAATCTTTAGTGGCATCAACATAATATTTCAAAGCCCTGACAACATCCAAAGAGTGTAAAGTCTTTTCAGCATCATTCTTAGGATTAGGTCACAAAGAAGGAACAACAATTTCCCTGTTAATGTTGTTATAATTATATGTTGTTATAATTAATAACCTTTGGCAAAAAATTTAAAGTAGTCCACAAAAATGCTTTAGATAAGGATGAAGTTCAATCCTATTGGCTGATCCAATCAGCCAATAGAATGCGAGCTCAATCCTATTGGCTAATTGGATCAGCCAATAGGATTGAACTTCAATTCTATTGGCTGATTGCATCAGCCAATAGGTTTTTTTCTACCTTAATTCCGATTGGCTGATAGAATTCTATCAGCCAATCGGAATTGAAGGGACGCCATCTTGGGTGACGTCACTTAAAGGTACCGTCATTTAGTGTTAGTCCTCAGAAGAAGAGGATGCTCCGCGTCGGATGTCTTGAAGATGGACCCGCTCCGCTCCAGATGGATGAAGATAGAAGATGCCGCCTGGATGAAGACTTCTGCCCGTCTGGAGGACTTCTTCTGCCCGGATAGGATGAAGACTTCGGACCGTCTGGAGGACCACTTCTGCCCATTTGGGTGAAGACGTCTCAAGGTAGGGTGATCTTCAAGGGGGTAGTGTTAGGTTTTATTAAGGGGGGATTGGGTGGGTTTTAGAGTAGCGTTGGGTGTGTGGGTGGTGGGTTGTAATGTTTGTGGGGTATTGTCTTTTTTTTACAGGTAATAGAGCTGATTACTTTGGGGCAATGCCCCACAAAAATCCCTTTTAAGGGCTATTTGTAATTTAGTATAGGGTAGGGATTTTTATTATTTTGTTTTTTGTTTTTTATTTTATTAGGGGGATTAGATTAGGTGTAATTAGTTTTAAAAAATTGCAATTATTTTATTTTTTCTGTAATTTAGTGTTTTATTTCATAATTTAGTTTATTTAAAGGACCAGTCAACACAGTAGATTTGCATAATCAACAAATGCAAGATAACAAGACAATGCAATAGCACTTAGTCTGAACTTCAAATGACTACTAGTTCTTTTTTTCTGACAATTTTAAAAGTTATGTATTTTTCCACTCCCCCTGTACCATGTGACAACCATCAGCCAATCACAAATGCATACACATACCATGTGACAGCCATCAGCCATTCACAAATGCATACACACTTATTCTTGCACATGCTCAGTAGGAGCTGGTGACTCAAAAAGTTTAAATATAAAAAGACTGTGCACATTTTGTTAATAGAAGTAAATTGGAAAGTTGTTTAAAATGGCATGCTCTATCTGAATCATGAAAGTTTAATTTTGATTGAGTGTCCCTTTAATTTAATTGTAATTAATTGTAGTTAATTTAGGTAATTTATTTAATGATAGTGTAGTATTAGGTGTAATTGTAACTTAGGTTAGGATTTATTTTACAGGTATATTTGTATTTATTTTAACTAGGAAGTTATTAAATAGTAATAACTATTTAATAACTATTCTACCTAGTTAAAATAAATACAAAGTTGCTTGTAAAATAAAAATAAACCCTAAGATAGATACAATGTAACTATTAGTTATATTGTAGCTATCTTAGGGTTTATTTTATCGGTAAGTATTTAGTTTTAAATAGGAATAATTTAGTTAATAATAGTATTTTTATTTAGATTTATTTAAATTATATTTAAGTTAGGGTTAGGGTTAGACTTAGGTTTAGGGGTTAATAACTTTATTATAGTGGCAGTGACGTTGGGGGCGGCAGATTAAGGGTTAATAATTGTAGCTAGTGTAGGTAGGTTGCAACGACATTGGGGATGGCAGAATAGGGGTTAATAACTATAATGTAGGTGTCGGCAATGTTGGGGGCATCAGATTAGGGGTTCATAAGTATAATGTAGGTGGCGGCGGTGTCCGGAGCGGCAGATAAGGTGTTAATAATATAATGCAGGTGTCGGCGATGTCGGGTGCGGCAGATTAGGGGTTAATAAGTGTAATATTAGGGGTGTTTAGACTCGGGGTTCATGTTAGGGTGTTAGGTGTAGACATTAAATGTATTTCCCCATAGGAATTAATGGGGCTGCGTTAGGAGCTAAACGCTGCTTTTTTGCAGGTGTTAGACTTTTTTTCAGCCGAGTCAGCCCCATTGATTCCTACGGGGAAATCATGCACGAGCACGTTTAGCCAGCTCACCGCTACTGCAAGCAGCGCTGGTATTGAGGTGAGATGTGGAGCTAAATTTTGCTCTCCGCTCAATTTGTTGAAAAAAACCCATAATACCAGCGTTGTCTGTAGGTGAGCGGTGAGCTGAAACTGCTCATTAGCCCCGCAAACCTTGCCAACAAAAACTCATAATCTAGCCGATAGTTTTCCAAACTGTATAATACATTTTCCTGAATCATAGTATTAATCACAGATTCTGAAAAACCTCTGTGGCTGAGAACTAGGCGTTCAATCTCCACGCCATTAAGTTCAGAGATTTTAGATCTGTATGAAAGAAGGGACCTTGAGACAGAAGGTCTGGTCTTAAAGGAAGACGCCAAGGCAGGTAGCTGGACATCCAAACTAGATCTGCATACCAAATCCTGAGAGGCCATGCAGGAGCTATCAGAAGTACAGATGATTGTTCCATCTTGATTTTTGAAATCACTCTGGGTAGAAGAACTAGTGGAGGAAAAATATAAGCATATTGGAATGACCAAGGAACTGCTAAAGCATCCGTCATTACTGCCTGAGGATCCCGTGACCTTGCAAGGTATCCGGGAAGTTTCTTGTTCAAACGAGAAGCCATGAGATCTATTTGAGGAAGACCCCAAATCTGAACAATTTGTAAGAATACATACTGATGGAGAGACCATTCCTCCGGGTGTAGTGACTGATGGCTGAGATAATCTGCCTCCCAGTTGTCCACACCTGGGATGTGAATCACAGTGATTAGACAAGAATTGGTCTCTGCCCACGAAAGTATCCGGGATACTTCTTTCATAGCTAGGTAACTTCGAGTTCCCCCTTAGTGATTGACATAAGCCACCATTGTGATATTGTCTGTTTAGAAACAAAGGTAAGGTTTGTTCGTCAAAAGAGGCCAAGTTTGAAGAGCTTTTTAAAGAGCACGGAGTTTTAATATATTGATTGGAATCTTCGTTTCCTGAACATTCCAAACTCCCTGTGCAGTTAGGGACCCCCATACTGCTCCCCAACCTGTAAGACTTGCATCTGTTGTGATTACAGACCAGGTAGGGTGAACAAAGAAAGCCCCTTAAAGAAATTGGTGGTGTAGCCACCACATCAGAGAAAAACAAGTGTTGGGATCTAAGAATATTAGTTGTGAGATTCGAGTATAGTCCTTGCACCATTGGCGCAACATGTAAAGTTGAAGAGGCCTCATATGAAAATGAGCAAAGGGGATTACATCCGATGCTGCAATCATTAGGCCTAACACTTCCATGCACATAGCCACTGAAGGGTTTGATAGAGACTGAAGGTTCAGACAGGCTGAAACTAACTGTATTTGTCTCTTTTCTGTTAGAAAAAGAGTCATGGACACTGAGTCTATTTGGAATCCCAAATAAGTGACTTTTGTGTGAGGAATCAAAAAACTCTTTTGAAAATTGATCCTCCAACCATGATTTTGAAGAAACAACAATAGTTGAGTCATGTAAGAGTCTGCTAAATGAAAAGATTGAGATAGAACCAAGATATCGTCCAAATAAGGAAACCACAATACCCTGCACTTTGATTACAGATAGAAGGGCACCGAGAACCTTTGAAAATATTTTTGGCACTGTTGCTAGCGCAAACAGAAGATCAACAAACTGAAAATGCTTTTCTAGAAAAGAGAATCTCAGAAATGGAAAATGATCTGGATGAATATGGATGTGAAGATAAGTATCCTGTAAGTCAATTGTGGACATATAATGAGCTTGCTGAATAAAAGGCAGAATAGTTCTTATAGTTTCCATTTTGAAAGTTGGTATTCTCACAAATCTGTTTAGAGTTTTCAGATCCAATATTGGTCTGAAGGAATTCTCCTTTTTGGTACAATGAATAGATTTGAGTAAAAAACCTTTCCCTGTTCCTGAAGAGGAACTGGAACAATTACTCCTATATGCTCTAGATGTGACACACATGTTAGAAAAGCTTGAGCCATTAACAGATGTTTTGGAACATGGGTTAGATAAAACCTTCCCCTTGGGGGTCTGACCTTGAAACCAATTAGATATCCCTGAGAGATAATACTCTGAATCCAAGGTATCTGGGAGGTTTCTTGTTCAAACGAGAAGCCATGAGATCTATTTGAGGAAGACCCCAAATCTAAACAATTTGTAAGAATACCTCCTGATGGAGAGACCATTCCCCCGGGTGTAGTGACTGATGGCTGAGATAATCTGCCTCCCAGTTGTCCACACCTGGGATGTGAATCGCAGTGATTAGACAGGAATTGGTCTCTGCCCACGAAAGTATCTGGGATACTTCTTTCATGGCTAGGTAACTTCGAGTTCCCCCTTAGTGATTGACATAAGCCACCGTTGTGATATTGTCTGTTTAGAAATTAAGGTAAGGTTTGTTTGTCAAAAGAGGCCAAGTTTGAAGAGCTTTGTAAAGAGCACAGTGTTTTAATATATTGATTGGAATCTTTGTTTCCATAACATTCCAAACTGCCTGTGCAGTTAGGGACCCCCATACTGCTCCCCAACCTGTAAGATTTGCATCTGTTGTGATTACAGACCAGGTAGGGTGAACAAAGAAAGCCCCTTGAAGAAATTGGTGGTTTAGCCACCACATCAGAGAAAAACAATTGTTGGGATCTAAGAATATTAGTTGTGATATTCGAGTATAGTCCTTGCATCATTGGCGCAACATGTAAAGTTGAAGAGGCCTCATATGAAAACGAGCAAAGGGGATTGTGTCCGATGCTGCAATCATTAGGCCTAACAATTCCATGCAAATAGCCACTGAAGGGTATGATAGAGACTAAAAGTTCAGACAGGCTGAAACTAACTTTATTTGTCTCTTTTCTGTTAGAAAAAGAGTCATGGACACTGAGTCTATTTGGAATCCCAAATAAGTGACTTTTGTGTGAGGAATCAAAAAACTCTTTTGAAAATTGATCCTCCAACCATGATTTTGAAGAAACAACAATAGTTGAGTCGTGTAAGATTCTGCTAAATGAAAAGATTGAGATAGAACCAAGATATCGTCCAAATAAGGAAACCACAATACCCTGCACTTTGATTACAGGTAGAAGGGCACCGAGAACCTTTGAAAATATTCTTGGTGACTGACTATACAGTCACAAAGATTCACAAAGAGTAAAAAATCCAGTGGAGGGCCAATTTGGAAGGATCCGGAGAAGAGAGAGGACTTTTATCCAGGGGAGGAAAATCTTTTATCCAAAACTTCTGGTTCACAGTAAGAACATCTAAAGGTACCTGTGGAAGAAAAAACAAACAGATGCACAAAAACAAAAAAAGCTAGCTAAACTAAAAGGAACAGTGCTCACCATGTAGAAATAGGAACTCGGGCTGGTATATCACAGGAGGTCAACGCGTTTCGGCCTACTGAGAGGCCTTTATCAAGACTATGAAATTATAGTCTTGATAAAGGTCTCTCAGTAGGCCGAAACACGTTGACCTCCTGTAACATACCAGCCTGAATTCCTATTTGTATATGGTGAGCACTTTTCCTTTTAGTTTAGCTAGCTTTTTTTGTTTTTGTGCATCTGTTTGTTTTTTCTTCCACAGGTACTTTTAGATGTTTTTACTCTGAACCAGAAGTTTTGGATAAAAGATTTTCCTCCCCTGGATAAAAGTCCTCTCTCTTCTCCGGATCCTTCCAAATTGGACCTCCACTGGATTTTTTACGCTTTGCAACTGTATAGACTTTGGGACTATATTGTTGCTTTATATATGGGACGTCCCTTCATCTGAGCTCAGATTCATTAATATCATTAATAATTTTTTTTATTTTCTTTCTTATCTTTTTTTGTTATACCCTTATTTTGTCATATGTTTTTCACCGTTGCTTTTTAAACATTTTACTGTAGATTGTGAATAACTCTGCTAGATTGCCACATAGTTCTAGCAATCTTGTTCCATATATTCCTTGGTTTAAAACCATTTTTATATACAACATATGTTTTTATATATTCTTTACTGTCTGTATTTTTCACCCTATTTCTACGTTCCTTATTAATACATTATTATGTGTTATTAATACAGTACTATGTGTTATTTCCACATAGTAATACAGGACTATGTGTTGTTTTTTGGCCATTATACACCCATATTGATAATCTCTTTGGGCCCAACTTTTCCACCAGTACACTTAAGCCCCCTTTGGGTGGCGCTACTATGTCCCCACAATTTATTTATCCTTCTTAAAAAAGATTCAAGTTTCCTATCTAAAGGATTTTTGAAAGAAGTAGTATCCTCTAAGGGAATTGTAGTATGCTTAGCCAGAGAAGAAATAGCCCCATCTACTTAAGGGATTGTTTCCCATAGCTCCAAATTAGCAGCAGGTAAAGGATACCATTTTTTAAACCTAGAAGTAGGATTAAAAGAAGTACCAGGTTTGGACCATTCTTTAGAAATAATATTAGAAACTGCGTTAGAAACAGGAAATATTTCTGGAAGATCAATATTAGACTTAAACAAATTATTTAACCTGTAACAAGGAATATCCTCAGAAGGCTTGGTTTCCTCAATTCCTAAAGTGACTAAAACTTATTTTAAAAGAGAACGAATATGCTAAATTTTGAATAAAAAAGAAGATTTTTCTGGTTCTGTATTCTGTAGCCTCAGAATCAGAGGAACCATCATGAGAAGATACATCAGGTCACACTCAGACATCAACAAATGTCAATGGTGAGGACTTCCGGTTGAGGGCGGAGCATCTACACGCTGGTTGTGTTCCTCTGAGGTGGTGGAAGTATCGCTCCTACCACGCTGCTATCTCCCTCTGCCATCTGCCTCGTGGCCCTTCTCGTTCAGGGGCTGGATGTGGGCACTGGCACTACAGGTGCCGACGGTGTTGGAAGTCACAGAGAGTGCGGTTTGACCGCTAAAAGTTCTGCTGAGCCGCATAAGGAAAGAATTAGCAGGGGGGAAAACCTACCGTTTGGGAGCTGTGCTGCTGGTTATGAATCAGCGTTTCTTCAAAGGTGAAGTCAGGAGCATTGCCGGAATTCAAAACCCCGCTGGCAGGCTAGAGCAGAGGATAGACGGAGGTGTCCAGCATTCGTCTGCTGTGCCGCGCGGGTAGAGGATTGAAAATACAAGCTCCTGGGCCTTTTGTGCAGAGCCAGCTAGCCCAGCTTGGTAGAGAACCGTGCACCCTGGTATATCTTTGTGGACCAAGCAGCGCTTGATAAAGAGCCTTCATTGCAGCAGCAAGATCTGTCTTTACACCTGAAGCCGCAAATATTTAAAACTGCTACATGAGGAGATATTTAAACTGTATAATTTAAATTTTGGTCCGCAGTCTGGAATTAAATTTTTGGATAGGAAAATATCCTTTATCTGAATAAGAATTTGGATAAAAGTGATCTGGACGCTAAGCTGCACTTACATATTCATTCTGTTAAGAAATTGTTAAGGGACAGTTGCCCTCTGCCATTCCCATGTTTCTTAATTAAGGTATTAAAAGTCATATCAGGGGGGGGCGGAGCCAACTAGCAATGAGAATGGACGCATCTCTGTAGAGCTCCTTCACATAATACAACATAATAGCTTCTAACTAGCTCTTTAAAATGTAGAATACCCTGTAATAATTGCTGGGACATTAGCAGATTCACGAGCAGTGGGACATATATCAGAAACAAGCATCCTATCACCATCTAGACACTAGATCTTATTTAGAAGTGGATCAGGCCTACGATGGCTGCTAACGGACGTTGCCATTATAACTTAATCTCCATGTGCTCCGGGAGCTCCGCAGAACTGCAGGCTGTGGTCACCCGAGTAAGGGGCATATGGAGATAGAATTCTGCTCATATGCTGTCTAATAGGTGAGGTAAAGAAACACTTTGGTGACAATACATCCCCTGGAGAAGGCAGAGATTTGCTATAGAGAGCAGGTTCACACAGAGACCCGTTATCCAGATGGAGCATATTACTTTACTATTGGACAGATTGTCTGTCCGGCTGGATCGCCATCATTCAGAGTGTATCGAGGCTTTACATGGGGGAGCCGACTTACCCTTCAAAGATTTGCAAGCTTCTAGCAATAGTGCTCCTGTGGCCCGGGAGGGTGATGTGAGGCCCCTGTGTGGTTTTCAGGCGGCGGACATCTTGGTCTCTCAACAATTGCAGGGGAGAGAGCAGGTATCGTGTGTACTTCACTCGGAGGAGGCAATAGAACAAACGGCGATATCTTATAATGCCGGTCTCGAGGAAGCACTAGTAAACGAGGTGACAGCTTTCGCACCTGGAAACACACAGCAACCCAGAATGAACAGCGTAGACAGTATGTACCACTTGATGACAACAGTGCCAGCATGGTATTGCCGTTCTCTCTAGGAGTATGGCAGGAATCCTTACCCCGGGGACATGCCTCTATATCAGCTATAAGATCTGGAGTGGGGTAGAAGGGACATTTCATTGCTGTGATGTGGGTACCATACTGGGAATTTGACTTTCACATTTTTGGTATAATAAATGACGGTCTAAGGACCTGACACAAAAAGTCTACACTCCCTCAAAAGTACTGTACCTTTAACAAGATGTAGTATAATAAACTTAACCATACATGACTCAGGTTTGCCATTAAAAGCTACATAGGGTTGTTTTTATCAGATGATGAGGTACATGTTATTGGTACTCAGCCTGACGCCATTGGAGTAGTTTGCCTCAGAGCGGGAGCAGAGTACAGAAAATGTTGATCTAATTCAGTGAACACTGGACTATACAATCACAGATTAGAGTTTTAGTTCTTGTGAGGGACTATGGTTGAAGCTCACCATCGCTTGTTGTTCATTTTAAGTTTGCATATATAACAGTATTGCTCTCCTTTATCATAGTATTTAGAGAATTGTTTTAATGAGTTTAAAGCGGTCTACAGTGTAAACTATCACAATACTATTTTTCTTACACAGGTTATATCATGTTTCTCCATTTGTATACCACAAATTTGCAGTGACCCATGGGGTTTGCATTACATTATGTTGTGTTTGTTCTCACTATGTTTAAATATTATAATCTTACCTCCTTAGAGCTCGCCTAGATATGATAGGTTTTATTATCAATATATGTTTGCCTTCATTTATAATATCACATAGAGAATACAGCTAGACAATCTTTTCCATTATTCCAATGCTAGATGTCATGTTTTTATGTTATGTCTGTAACAACCTTGAATTCTATCTCATCCTGATATACATAGATATGTTTGTGGCCACAGTGTTTAACCCCTTTAATCATTGATATGATAGCCCAGCCATTTGCTGCTTCAGTTTGTGATTAAGCTATTACCCACAAAGATACTAGATAATATGAGGACTTTACACAATAGGTTGTCAAACTAATGTTAAGGCTTTAATATTTTCTGGCTGCCTGGTCTAACCTTCATTTTTATGTTAATAGATGGTTATTCATTGAAACAAATTGACTCTTGGGGGTATATGTGTATATATGTGAATGTGTGGGGGTCCCTCTCAAGTATTTATCCGCTTTACCTCCTATCTCCCTCAGCCGGCGGGGGGGATGGGAGACTACTTGAGATAATTTGCAGATTACTTTAACTTCTATCATGGGGTAATATACAGATACTGCATACTAAATAGAGAGCCCATTTTATCTGAGCCCCAGTTATTGTAACAATGACTCACGCTATTGAAGGTTAAATGACTAGATCGATTTTTCTCAATCATAGAGCTATTACTTTAATGTGTTGGTGCAGATTAAATGAAACCATAGGCATAAAAAGGTTCTGCTAGTATTTAGGCGTAACATAGGTATGACAACTAGACCTACATAAGCATTTATAAAGCTATTTCAGCGAAAAGTAGATAATTGTTCTGCACTGCCTTTATATTTAATGTATAAAATATTTCTACCCAATGTCACTTCTGAGAAGCGCCAGTAATTAATCTGCACTGCCTATATACATATTTCCCCCCCCCCAGGATGATGTCCAAGGGGGTAATAATATTATTCATTCACCCAATATGGTGAATTTTATCTGCGGTATTAATCCGCCACATTATATATATTTAAGCTAATTTTCCTCTTATGTAACATAAGCGTGAATAGGTTCAAGAGTAACCTTATATGTTAAGTGAAGAAATTTGGTTTATGGTGTTAACCATATTGTATACTTTATTTCTCTCTTATTACTACTATACTTTGATTAGTATTTTGTACCCCATAGGGTAAAAATGTATCTCTCATTCAAGATCTTTATTCTACATATGACAGCTGAAAATATCATACTAAAGGTCAGAAAACTTTGCTACTGAGGTACTGTAGTAACATTCTATAAAAAATAAAAATATAAGGTATTAATGTAAATCTTGCAATGTATATATACGAGGTATACTGGTAATATAGTAGGATATACATGTTCTCAATATGTCTATCATGATTTACTATTGTTATTAGCCATGTTCACTTTGAAATAACCTGTTTTCTTGTTTATATGTGGCTTTTGTTTTGCCAATTACCTTAATAAAAATGATTTAAAAAAAAAAAAAAGTCATATCAGTTTGTGAACGGTTTGAGAGGACGGTAAAATAAGGAAACAGTTTAAGTGTTAACTTTAGGGCAGGACTCTCAATACTATGGATTGACAACTACACCCTAAAAGAAGAGGAAACTTTGGAGGAAAGGAAGGGGGAAAAAAAAGGGGGGGGGGGGGGAAAGGGGGGAAAAAAAGGAGGAAAGAAAAGGAAAGAGAAAAACTTTTCTGTAGCGGATTTATATTCAGTACATATAACCCCCCTAATGTTAGATAAGCTGTGAGAAAGCTATTAATCTGGACTTGATATAAATACTGCTTTTCTTCCCTATGATTCTTTCACTGTACAGTCTCATAGGCTAAGCGGATTATGCTTCTTAGCCAAAAAGAAAGAGAGGTTGCCGAAGCCTTTTGACCTCTCCTCTGTCCAGAGTAGACAACAAACAAAGCAGATATTTGACGAAAATCTTTAGTAGCTTGTAAGTAAAACTTTAAAGCATGAACCACGTCCAGATTGTGTAATAGACGTTCCTTCTTTGAAGAAGGATTAGGACACAAGGATGGAACAACAATCTCTTGATTGATATTCTTGTTAGATACCACCTTAGGTAAAAACCCAGGTTTGGTACGCAGGACTACCTTATCCGTATGGAAAATCAGATAAGGAGAATCACATTGTAAGGCAGATAACTCGGCAACTCTACGAGCCGAGGAAATAGCTACCAAAAAAAAGAACTTTCCAAGATAAAAGTTTGATATCTATGGAATGAAGAGGTTCAAACGGAACTCCTTGAAGAACCTTAAGAACCAAATTTAAGCTCCATGGCGGAGCAACAGGTTTAAACACAGGCTTGGTTCTAACTAAAGCCTGACAAAATGCCTGAACGTCTGGAACATCTGCCAGACGCTTGTGCAAAAGAATAGACAGAGCAGAAATCTGTCCCTTTAAGGAACTAGCTGACAATCCTTTTTCCAAACCTTCTTGGAGAAAGGATAATATCCTGGGAATCCTGACCTTACTCCATGAGTAAGCCTTGGATTCACACCAATAAAGATATTTACGCCATATCTTATGGTAAATTTTCCTGGTCACAGGATTTCGTGCCTGTATTAAGGTATCAATGACTGACTCGAAGAAGCCACGATTTGATAAAATCAAGCGTTCAATCTCCAGGCAGTCAGTCTCAGAGAAATTAGATTTGGATGGTTGAAAGGACCCTGAAGTAGAAGGTCCTGTCTCAGAGGCAGAGTCCATGGTGGAAAGGATGACATGTCCACTAGATCTGCATACCAGGTCCTGCGTGGCCACGCAGGCGCTATCAAAATCACTGATGCTCTCTCCTGCTTGATCTTGGCAATCAGTCGAGGGAGCAGAGGAAACGGTGGAAACACATAAGCCAGGTTGAAAGACCATGGCACTGCTAGAGCATCCATCAGCGTCGCCTTGGGATCCCTGGACCTGGATCCATAACAAGGAAGCTTGGCGTTCTGGCGAGACGCCATGAGATCCAGTTCTGGTTTGCCCCAACGATGAATCAATTGTGCAAACATCTCCGGATGAAGTTCCCACTCCCCCGGATGAAAAGTCTGACGACTTAGAAAATCCGCCTCCCAGTTCTCTACACCTGGGATATGGATATCTGATAGATGGCAAGAGTGACTCTCTGCCCAGCAAATTATTTTTGAAACTTCTAACATCGCTAGGGAACTTCCTGTTCCCCCTTAAAGGTTGATGTAAGCCACAGTCGTGATGTTGTCCGACTGAAATCTGATGTACCTCAGAGTTTCTAACTGAGGCCAAGCCTGAAGAGCATTGAATATCGCTCTCAGTTCCAGAATATTTATTGGAAGTAGTGTCTCCTCCTGAGTCCACGATCCCTGAGCCTTCAGGGAGTTCCAGACTGCACCCCAACCTAGAAGGCTGGCATCTGTTGTTACAATTGTCCAATCTGGCCTGCGAAAGGTAATACCTTTGGACAGATGGACCCGAGATAGCCACCAGAGAAGAGAATCCCTGGTCTCTTGATCCAGATTTAGTAGAGGGAACAAATCTGTGTAATCCCCGTTCCACTGACTGAGCATGCATAGTTGCAGCGGTCTGAGATGTAAGCGTGCAAACGGCACTATGTCCATTTCCGCTACCATTAAGCCGATTACTTCCATACACTGAGCCACCGAAGGGCGCGGAATGGAATGAAGAACACGGCAGGATTTTAGAAGCTTTGATAACCTGGACTCCGTCAGATAAATTTTCATTTCTACAGAATCTATCAGAGTCCCTAGGAAGGAAACTCTTGTGAGTGGGGATAGAGAACTCTTTTCCTCGTTCACTTTCCACCCATGCGACCTCAGAAATGCCAGTACTACGTCCGTATGAGACTTGGCAATTTGGAAGTTTGACGCCTGTATCAGGATGTCGTCTAAATAAGGGGCCACTGCTATGCCCCGCGGCCTTAGGACCGCCATAAGCGACCCTAGAACCTTCGTAAAGATTCTTGGGGCTGTAGCTAACCCAAAGGGAAGAGCTACAAACTGGTAATGCCTGTCTAGAAAGGCAAACCTGAGAAACCGATGATGATCTTTGTGTATCGGAATGTGAAGATAAGCATCCTTTAAATCCACTGTAGTCATATATTGTCCCTCCTGGATCATAGGTAGGATGGTACGAATAGTTTCCATCTTGAATGATGGAACTCTGAGGAATTTGTTTAAGATATTTAGATCCAAAATTGGTCTGAAGGTTCCCTCTTTTTTGGGAACCACAAACAGATTTGAGTAAAAACCCTGTCCCTCTTCCTCCTTTGGAACTGGATGGATCACTCCCATAACTAGGAGGTCTCGTACACAGTGTAAGAATGCCTCTCTCTTTATCAGGTTTTGCAGATAATTGTGAAAGGTGAAATCTCCCTTTTGGGGGGGGAAGCTTTGAAGTCCAGAAGATATCCCTAGGATATAATTTCCAACGCCCAGGGATCCTGGACATCTCTTGCCCACGCCTGGGCGAAGAGTGAAAGTCTGCCCCCTACTAGATCCGTTACTGGATAGGGGGCCGTTCCTTCATGCTCTCTTAGAGGCAGCAGCAGGCTTTTTGGCCTGCTTACCTTTGTTCCAAGTCTGGTTTGGTCTCCAAACCGTCTTGGACTGAGCAAAAGTTCCCTCTTGTTTTGCATTAGAGGAAGTTGATGCCGCACCTGCCTTGAAGTTTCGAAAGGCACGAAAATTAGACTGTTTGGCCCTTGATTTGGACCTGTCCTGAGGAAGGGCATGACCTTTTCCTCCAGTGATATCAGCAATAATCTCCTTCAAACCAGGCCCCGAATAGGGTCTGCCCCTTGAAGGGAATGTTAAGCAGCTTAGATTTTGAAGTCACGTCAGCTGACCATGATTTAAGCCATAGCGCCCTGCGCGCCTGTATAGCAAAACCAGAATTCTTAGCCGTTAGTTTAGTCAAATGAACAATGGCATCAGAAACAAAAGAATTGACTAGCTTAAGTGCTCTAAGCTTGCCAAGTATGTCATCCAATGGAGTCGCTACCTGTAAAGCCTCTTCCAGAGACTCAAACCAGAACGCCGCAGCAGCAGTGACAGGAGCAATGCATGCAAGGGGCTGTAGGATAAAACCTTGTTGAATAAACATTTTCTTAAGGTAACCTTCTAATTTTTTATCCATTGGATCTAAAAAAGCACAACTGTCCTCGACAGGGATAGTAGTACGCTTTGCTAGAGTAGAAACTGCTCCCTCCACCTTAGGTACTGTCTGCCATAAGTCCCGTGTGGTGGGGTCTATTGGAAACATTTTTCTAAAAATAGGAGGGGGAGAGAACGGCACACCTGGTCTATCCCATTCCTTATTAATAATTTCTGTAAACCTTTTATGTATTGTACTGCATAGTATTTATCCAGTCTACACAATTTCTCTGGCACTGCAATTGTATCACAGTCATTCAGAGCAGCTAAAACCTCCATGAGCAACACGCGGAGGTGTTCAAGCTTAAATTTAAATGTAGAAATATCAGAATCAGGTTGCATCATCTTTCCTGAGTTAGAAACATCACCCACAGACTGAAGATCTCCTTCCTCAGCTTCTGCATAATGTGAAGCATTATCAGACATGGTTCTTAAAGCGTCAGTATGCTCTGCATTACGTCTAACCCCAGAGCTATCTCGCTTACCTCTAAATTCAGGTAGTCTGGCTAATACCGCCATCTTGTAAAGTAATCGCTATGGGCGCCCTAGATGTACTTGGCGCCATTTGAGCGGGAGTCCCTTGAGCGGGAGTCAAAGGATCTGACACGTGGGGAGAGTTAGTCGGCATAACTTCCCACTCGTCAGATTCCTCTGGTGATAAAATTTTTAAAGACAGAATATGATCTTTATTGCTTAAAGAAAGTGAAATCAGTAATTTGGTACACATTCTAAGAGGGGGTTCCACCATGGCTTTTAAACATAATGAACAAGGAGTTTCCTCTATGTCAGACATGTTTGTACAGACTAGCAATGAGACTAGTAAGCTTGGAAAACACTTTAAATCAAGTTAACAAGCAAATATAAAAACCGGTACTGTGCCTTTAAGAGAAACAAATTTTTTCAAAATTTGAAAAACAGTGAAAAAAGGCAGTAAATCAAACAAAATTTTTACAGTGTATGTAATAAGCCAACAGAGCATTGCACCCACTTGCAAATGGATGATTAACCCCTTAGTTCAAAAAACGGATCAAAAAAACAATATAGACGTTTTTTAACAGTCACAACAAACTGCCACAGCTCTGCTGTGGCCCTACCTTCCCCAATAAACGAATTTGGAAAGCCTTTGAGCCCTTTAGAGATGTCCTATAGCATTCAGGGGACTTCTGAGGGAAGCTGGATGTCTCAGTCTGTAATTTTAACTGTGCAAAAAAGCGCTAAAATAGGCCCCTCCCACTCATATTACAACAGTGGAAAGCCTCAGGCAAAATTTAAGCCAGCCATGTGGAAAAAACTAGGCCCCAATAAAGTTTTATCACCAAAGCATATATAAAAACGATTAAACATGCCAGCAAACGTTTTATATTGCAATTTTATAAGACTATTACCTCTGAAAGTAAGCATGATACCAGTCGCTATTAAATCACTGTATTCAGGCTTAACTTACATTAATCCGGTATCAGCAGCATTTTCTAGCATTTCCATTTCTAGAAAAAATTGTAACTGCACATACCTCATAGCAGAGTAACCTGCACGCCATTCTCCCGCTGAAGTTACCTCTCTCCTCAGACATATGTGAGAACAGCAATGGATCTTAGTTACAACCTGCTAAGATCATAGAAAACTCAGGCAGATTCTTCTTCTATTTACTGCCTGGGATAAAATAGTACAACTCCGGTACTATTTAAAATAACAAACTTTTGATTGAAGAAAAAAAACTAACTATATTTCACCACTCTCTCTTACTACCTCCATGCTTGTTGAGAGTTGCAAGAGAATGACAGGATATGGCAGCTAGGGGAGGAGCTATATAACAGCTCTGATGTGGGTGTCCTCTTGCAACTTCCTGTTGGGAATGAGAATATCCCACAAGTAATGGATGATCCGTGGACTGGATACACCTTACAAGAGAAAATAGTTTTTTTCCGCCTATAAATACATACACAAAAGAGTTTATTTTTTATATTGATCAGTTGTGTTGTTTTTTTTTTTTTCTTGATTGTATTGGTGTTGTTTCATATTACACTATTAAGGTTTGTGTCTATCTCAGACCGCACACGTGTTTGGCATGTGGTGTGGTAGTTTTCTTGTTCAATTTTGAATTTTATTGTTTTTTTCTTTTCTTTTTGGTTTAGTGGCGTGCTAGCACATGGATAGATTTATCACGCAGGCTAAAAACACTTCACTCACTATGCCTGCAAAAATAAGGGATAGGAAAGTCAGGACCACAGATACTAGTCTAGACTCCATTACTGAGGGGGATATTTCTACGTTAAATATGCAGCCCTTAATGGCTCAACTTACAGAATATTTCACACCTCAATTTGCAGAAATTAAACAGGATCTTTCAAAAATCTCCTTAGAGATAACCTCTCTTTCCTCTGAAGTAAGACACTACGCTAATAGATTAACTGAAGCGGAGAACAGAATTTCAGATCTTGAGGACTTAGTTAATAATCAGGATAACCAAATACAAAAACATGAGTCTAGAATTTGTAATTTACAGAATCACCTGGATGACCTAGTGGATCGCTCCAGGCGTAATATTAGAATTGTAGGTCTACCTGAATTATCTGAGTATGAGGATCTGTTGAATTTTAGCTCTAATACATTGCCATTAGCTCTAGGATTTCCTCCCCAACAAATCCCCCTAGCAGTTGAAAGAGCTCACAGAATCGGTCCAAAAAATAAGATTAATGGGTTTGACAGTGTGATGCTGTAGTTTAGGTGTGTTAAATATTGGAATTGTAGCTCTTTAGAATGATAAACAGGAGATTAACTCTTATAATAACCTGCTTATTTCAAAATTGAGACAATTGCTATAAGATATACTAATCTTATTTTCTTATCAGTGCAACCAGACTGGGTTTACACAGATTAAAAAAGTATTAAGTATGTAGAAACTAGAAAGAGTTTACTGAGGCGAAACTTGAGACCAATATTGCAGATACACTGACAGGGGTTCCTTTAATCTTCACGCACTCACACACACACAGCTTAAAATATATACAAGTCCATTCATCCTAGTTAATACTGATAGTAAGCACACGATCTGTATACCTTTAAGCAGGATCTCGACAGGCAAGCACAGAATGAGAACAGTCAAGGTTATTTGAGAAGTTACTTTGGAGTAAAGTGGTAAGTTTATTCCGGAGCTGTGCTGAGCTAAGGAGATGCGTACCTGCTGCTGGAAAGGTTGCGGTGCGAGTGCGACTTCCGGTCGCGGTGAAGAAAGTAGATCTGGCGCCCTTTGATAGGGAATGGGATTGTCTGTGAAGACTCGAAAAGAAAGGTAAACCAAAATAAACAGTTTACCCCAGTAACTGCTGAAGATCCGAGGAACAATCCCAGATGGAGATTGACAAAATAGTGAACCTGTAAAAGTTATAATTTGATAACCAACGAATAACAAGCTAAGAAAGAGCTTTCATAGAATGGTACAATTTTCAGGCAATGATGTTAAGCACCAAACCCCTTTTTATAGGGAGGTTCCTGATTCAGGGCGGGATACACCTTAAAGGTGTATCACACACTCCCCCCCACAAAGCTCCCCCTCAAACAGTGAGCGAAGCTTTAAGAGGATAACGGTGATGGAAAGCACGGACTAGACTTGGAGCGTGTACCTCTGAGTCTCGTAACCAAGTGTTTTCCTCAGGACCGAAACCCTTCCACTTCAGAAAATACTCAAGATGACCACCTCGAAATCTAGAATCCAATATTCTTTCGATCTCAAATTCCTCCTGGTCGTCTACTAGGATAGGAGTAGCATCTTGTGTGGTTGAGACGTCTGATGCCTTGTATGGTTTTACAAGTGACACATGAAATGTTGGATGAAACTTGTAATGTGCAGGTAACTTCAACTTCACAGTAGATGGATTCACTATCTTATCAATGACAAAAGGACCTATGAACTGATTAGCAAGTTTCTTTGTGGGTACACGTAACCTAAGATGTTTCGTGGATAATAAGACTTTGTCTCCTACCTGATAATTAGGAACAGATCTGTGATGTAGATCATAATAATGTTTTTGTGAGGTCTTTGCTTCGGATAGGTGTAATTTCATTATATCTAGTCGTTCCTGTAATTGTTTGGAGTAGTCAATAGCTGCAGGGGAATTTACTTCAATGTTAGATAGAGATATGGTTGTGGGATGAAAACCATATGTTGCGTAAAAAGGTGATACTTTGGTAGTGGATGAAACCGAGTTATTATAAGCGAATTCTGCCATTGGAAGATAGTTCACCCAATCATCCTGTTGGTGAGTTACATAACAGTGCAGATACTGCTCCAAGGTTTGATTCAACCTTTCAGTTAACCCATTGGTCTGAGGGTGGAAAGCAGTAGAAAACTTAGGATTTATTTGTAAACTTTTGCATAAAGACCTCCAGAAAGAAGAGGTGAACTGTGTACCCCTGTCAGTAATTATGTTGTTTAGTAATCTGTGTAATTTGACTATATGAGTTAGAAAAGTGTTAGCAGTAGTATAGGCTGATGGTAACCCTTTTAATGGTATAAAGTGTCCTAACTTAGTTAGGTGGTCCACTACTACTAAAATGGTGTTGTATTGTTGGGATTTGGGTAATTCTACTATGAAATCCATAGATATTGTTTCCCAGGGTCTATCAGGAACAGGCAGAGGAGATAGGAACCCTATTGGGCCTTTGTGGTCTATCTTATTTCTGGCGCAAGTGTCACAAGATAAGACATAGTCATGTATGGACTGGTCCATTTGGGGCCACCAGAATGATCTTCTGGTTCTTTCTATAGTTTTTTGTATGCCGCTATGACCAGCAAGGGGTATATCATGTGTGTGATGTAGTATTTGTTTTCTTATAGAGGTAGGCATGTACAGTTTGGTATTATGATAAAGTAATCCAGTCTTAGTATCTTTGTTACAAGTCTTGAGTTGTATAGGTTCCCTCTTTAACGCTTTTTTAATCATTATTTCTAGAGGTGTTAAGACACCTATGAATTTTTCAAGAGGAATAATAGGACTGAGGGTTTCTAAAGGAGTCTGCTCATAGAATCGTGAGAGGGCATCAGCCTTTGTGTTTAGTACCTCAGGCCTGTAGGTTATCAAAAAATCAAACCTGTCTAAGAACAATGACCATCTCATTTGTCTAGCCGATAAAGTTTTACTTTGTTTTAAATATTGGAGATTTTTGTGGTCGGTGTAGATTTTGAAAGGCTCAATAGTGCCTTCCAATAAATGTCTCCACTGTTCTAAAGATACCTTTATGGCTAGCAATTCTTTGTCACCTATACCATAGTTATTCTCTGAAGAGGTGAACCTTCTAGAGTAGTAGGCAATAGGAAATATTTCTGTTTTTTCCCTGTTGTATTGGGACAGAACAGCCCCAATTCCTGAAGTAGAAGCATCCACCTCCAAAATGTATTGCAACGTTGGATCTGGCATATGTAACAAGGGAGCTGTACTGAAGTTATGTTTTAAGACATCAAAAGCTCTCTGGGCTTCTTCAGTCCATTTAAATCTCTGCTTTTTGCTAGTAAGTTGGGTTAATGGTTTAACTACATCAGAAAAATTATTAATAAATTTACGATAATAGTTAGCAAATCCTATGAATCTTTGTAGTGCACGTATGGAGGTGGGTATCGGCCATTGAATTACTGCCGAAACCTTTTCAGGATCCATCTGAATCATATCAGGCATTATGATGTACCCTAAAAATTTAATTTTATTGACGTGAAACAGACACTTTTCCTTTTTAGCATATAATTTATGTTCTTTTAACCTTGTTAAGACCCATCTTACATGTCTTTCATGTTCCTCCTGTGTCTTAGAATAGATCAATATATCGTCTAGATAGATAATGACGCATGTATCCATTAGATCGTGAAAGATTTCATTTATAAAATGTTGAAACGTCGCCGGGGCGTTACTTAGACCAAAAGGCATAACGTTATATTGGAAGAGCCCATACCTAGTGCGAAAAGCAGTCTTCCATTCATCTCCCTCTTTCATACGTATGAGATTATATGCTCCTTTTAGGTCTAATTTTGTATAGATAGTGGCACCCTTTAGACGTTCTATTAATTCGGGTATTAATGGAAGTGGGTATCTATTCTTGACAGTTACAGCATTCAATGCTCTATAATCAATTATTGGTCTCAACGTGCCATCTTTGTTTTTTACCAAAAACATCCCTGCAGCTGCAGGGGATGTAGAATGTGAGATAAACCCTTTTCTTAAATTATCATCCAAATAAGATCTTAAAAACGTTAGTTCATTTTGAGATTAAGGGTAAATTTTTCCATGGGGTATTACTGTCCCTGGGACCAGATCTATAGGGCAATCAAATGTTCTATGCGGAGGCAGATTTTCTGCCTCCACCAGATTAAATACCTCTGCCAAATCCTGATAGATTACTGGAACAACCTCCATCACAGCAGAAATAACACTATGAGGAAAACAAGTAGTCATACAATAGTTAGAGTTTAGCTTAAGTTGTGAATGTTCCAAGTCTATATCTGGATTGTGTTTTTGCAACCAAGTATACCCTAGGATGATAGTATGAAGGGCAATGGGTATGACGTCATAGCTGACATACTCAGTGTGTCCTTTGTCTATTGTGGTTAATAGCGGTATGGTTTGATGTGTGATTGGACCCTTTTTGATTAAGGTTCCATCAATAGATTTGACATAGACAGGGTTTTGCTTACACACAAGAGGGATTTTATTATTTACAACATATAATGAATCTATATAGTTTCCGGATGCACCAGAATCAATCAATGCCCTGCACTGGATACTTTCCTGATCCCACTGCAAAGAGAGAATCAAAGTCAATTGCATATTTTCTGATATGTGGTATATGTTAATCAGTTTATTTTGCTTACCCTTCCTTTGTCTTTGTAGGAGTGGACAGTTTGATACAATATGCTCCTTTTTTCTACAATATAAACATAAGTTTTCTAATCTTCTCCTTGCCTTTTCTTCCTCTGAGAGCGGACCCTTTATAACTCCGATCTCCATAGGTATGGAGCTAGTAGTGGATTTCTCTGTGTGAGTGGCATAAGTGATTGGTCACTTTGGTGTATACTCGAATGTGGCCTTCTCTGCGCGCCTCTCTCTGATCCTTCTATCAATTGCTGTACTCAGTTTTATGAGCCCTGAGAGGCTATCCGGTAGTTCCTGTCTGGAAAGCTCATCCTTCAGAGTCTCAGACAAGCCCAGCCTGAACTGATTCTTTAAGCTGATTTGGTTCCATTGGGAGTCTACTGCCCACATCTGGAAATCAGTAGTATACTCCTCCACTGTCCGCTTCCCTTGTTTCAGGGAGCGCAGCTTTGTTTCTGCTAATATTTGTGTGTCTGGGTCCTCATATAGATTAGCCATAGCTTGGAAAAAATCTTGTAGAGAGTCTAGAATGGGATCGTTGTTTTCATAATATCTGTTTGCCCATGTTCTTGGCTCACCTTGTAAAAAAGATATGGTAGTGCAAACCTTTATACGGTTTGAGTGATATTTGCGAGGGCGCAGTGAAAAAAGTAAATGACAAGCAGTCTTGAAATCCCTAAACTCTTGTCTCTTACCAGAGAATGGTTGTGGGTACTGTATATGTGGCTCAGGTACCTCACTACTTTTTTAGCCATGTAGTCTTTAAGTACAGTTTTAATGGCTAAATTTTCTGCTTGTACCTCAGTCAAAGCATGTGCCAAATAATCTAATTTTTGTTCTATGCTGCTAAATTGGTTTTCTATTTCCTCAGGAGACATATTGGTTACAATTCCAATTAACACTTTTATGGCCTGAAAATGATGTGATGCTGTAGTTTAGGTGTGTTAAATAATGGAATTGTAGCTCTTTAGAATGATAAACAGGAGATTAACTCTTATAATAACCTGCTTATTTCAAAATTGAGACAATTGCTATAAGATATACTAATCTTATTTTCTTATCAGTGCAACCAGACTGGGTTTACACAGATAAAAAAAGTATTAAGTATGTAGAAACTAGAAAGAGTTTACTGAGGCGAAACTTGAGACCAATATTGCAGATACACTGACAGGGGTTCCTTTAATCTTCACGCACTCACACACACACACAGTTTAAAATATATACAAGTCCATTCATCCTAGTTAATACTGATAGTAAGCACACAATCTGTATACCTTTAAGCAGGATCTCGACAGGCAAGCACAGAATGAGAACAGTCAAGGTTATTTGAGAAGTTACTTTGGAGTAAAGTGGTAAGTTTATTCCGGAGCTGTGCTGAGCTAAGGAGATGCGTAGTCGTACCTGCTGCTGGAAAGGCTGCGGTGCGAGTGCGACTTCCGGTCGCGGTGAAGAAAGTAGATCCTGGCGCCCTTTGATAGGGAATGGGATTGTCTGTGAAGACTCGAAAAGAAAGGTAAACCGAAATAAACAGTTTACCCCAGTAACTGCTGAAGATCCGAGGAACAATCCCAGATGGAGATTGACAAAATAGTGAACCTGTAAAAGTTATAATTTGATAACCAACGAATAACAAGCTAAGAAAGAGCTTTCATAGAATGGTACAATTTTCAGGCAATGATGTTAAGCACCAAACCCCTTTTTATAGGGAGGTTCCTGATTCAGGGCGGGATACACCTTAAAGGTGTATCACAGACAGAGATAGAATGTGTATTTTTAAACTACTTAAATTTCAGGATAACATTGAGCTTATGAGACTCTATAAGAAAAGGGATGTACTCTTGATAGGTAATAAGAAAGTATTATTGTTTCAGGATTTCTCGACTGAAACCTCCGCTAAAAGAAAGCTCATGGCACCCTACTGTACACAACTCATTAACAAGGGCTTAAGAGCTCGACTTATATACCCTGCTAAGATTGTTCTAGAGGATAAAGAAAATAGGCTCACCTTTAATAACGTTACAGAGGTACAAGAGTATATTTCATCTATGAATAAATAAAAGTGATAGATATGATACATATTAAATATTTGCTGTGTTATGCTCATATACTTGAAGATATTTTATGTATGTTTTATTAGAGGTAAAGTTTTGTTTATTATTTCAAATGATGGGGAGCCTATTTGGGCCCCAGATACTGTATATTGACAAGGGTAGGTTTTTTTTATTCTTTTTTAGTTGGCCCTTATGGCGGTGCCCACGTTGTTTAGACGATGCTGGGATTTTTTATGTTTTCCGTAGGGGTTTTTTTTGTTTTTTTTATTGTTTTTTTCTACTTATCTCTCTCCCCCTTGCCTCCCCTCTACCCCCTCTCCATGATCTATTCGTTTGGTATTGACAGTAAAGTCGCCAGATAAAATATAGGTGATAAGATGAGTATTAATCAAAGTAAAAATGTGAATTTGCTGTCATGGAATGTTGGTGGAGTATCTTCGCCAAAGAAGCGTAAACTTATAATTAAATGTTTAGCCAAACATAAACCGGATGTAGTATTCCTGCAAGAACTGCACCTCTCTGAAGTAGAATTACCCAAACTCAAGATGAGATGGGTGGGAGATGTAATTGCTATGCCTGTTAGAAATAGAAAGGCTGGAGTAGCAATTTTATTTCATAAAGATTTAGATCTTAAAATTATTAACACAGAATTGGATATGGAAGCTAGATACATTATTGCACAGGTTCTAATTAATGGTGTTCGCCTCGTATTATGTAATGTGTATGCTCCTAATATACATAGCCCATTATTTTGGGAAAAATTAAAAGCAAAATTATATCCCTTTAAGGGACAAAATCTTATAATTGGAGGTGATTTTAATATTTCTCCCTTTCCTGAGCATGACAGACTATCAAAGAAAAAGCTGTGCGATTATAATAAAAGTGCAAAAACCCTTAAATCCTTTCTCTCCAAACTTAAGATGTTTGATATTTGGAGGATTAATAATCCAGATGCTAAGGTTTATTCATGCGAATCAAAGTCTCATAAAACCTTTTCCCGGATTGATATTTTATTTGTTTCAGAATCACTTTACATTATGAATATAATTCCTCGGATAAATGATATAGAAATATCTGATTATGCTATTATTTCTTTAACATTTCCGGCCCTGGCAAGATCAAAAAACGGCATTCAAAATGTTGTCTTTCCACGTTTCTGGGTGAATAATCCTAGATTTATTCTGTGGCTGAAGCAGAAATGGAAAGATTATGCCTCCTTTAATATCTCTAGCTTTAATAAAATTGAGTCTTTTTGGGAGGCTTCTAAAGCCGTGCTAAGAGGAGAAATCAAGGCGTATTTATACGCCTGGAATAAAAAAAATAGGGCAAGTGAAATTCAAGCTGCTAATAGGATAAGGAATGCATACAGAAAATTTTGTAATGAGAGATCCAAATAAAATTGGGAAATATATTGTTTAGCTAGAAAAGATCGTGATATTTTTTTAAAGCTGAAATCATTTCGGGAGGAGGTAAAACTTAATATCCAATTTAAAAGTTCATTTGGTTGTTCAGCTAAGTATTTAGCTAGGTTAGTCAAGAATAGAAAGAGTCTGAACTTTATAACCGCAATTAAAACAGATGCAAATAGATATCTGGATACGGAAAACATAAGTCAAGCTTTCCATTCATTTAATAAGAAAATTTATAACAAGATTGATATTAATATTGATAATTTAGAAAACTTTTGGACAAAGATAAAATTGCCCACAATCCCGGCTGAACATCTTAAAATTTTAAATGCACCGATATCAGGCGAGGAAATTCTTAAAGCAATAGAAAAAATGAAAAAGAACAAAGCGGCTGGTCCGGACTCTTTACCCGCAGAATATTATAACATTTTAGCAGATGAAATAAAAACCTCGCTGGAAAAATTATATAATGATTATTTTTGCTCTAATAACTGTCTAAATATTTTGCAGCGGCTAATGTTTCTCTAATATTGAAGAAAAATAAAGACGTGGAAAATCCGGCCTCTTATAGACCGATTTCGGTACTTAATAGTGATTATAAGATTCTAACTTCTATTATTGCGACTAGACTAGCTAAGGGGCTAGAATATATTATTCATTCCGATCAGACGGGATTTATGACCGCCAGAAATTCATCAAAAAATATCAGTAAAGTTACATTACTATCAGATTATTTCTGGAATCTGGAAAAGAGTAAAATAATCAAGAGGACTGCCGATCTTGCTCTGCTTACGCTTGACGCAGAAAAAGCGTTTGATTCGATCATCTGGCAATATTTATTTGAGGCTCTGGAAAAATTTGGCTTAAAGGATCAATTTATGCTCTTTGTCCGCAAAATATATAATTCTCCAATATCTTATTTAATAATTAACAGTATTCAGTCACCAAAATTAACACTTGAAAGGGGTACCAGGCAGGGATGCCCATTATCCCCTCTCCTATTTAATCTGGCACTTGAACCGCTTGCAATATGGTTGAGGGACAATTTATCGAGGGTCTCCTTTGGTTCCCATACTATGAAAATATTACTGTATGCGGATGATCTTCTATTAGTTTGCGAGAATACTTCACAGACTATTCCGTTAATTCAATATATGTTAGCTGAATTTAGCTCTATCTCAGGCTATAAAATAAATTTTGAGAAAAGTGAACTCATGTGGGTAAATAAAAATTAAGGGCAAGTTGTCAATCACATCCTTTTAAAACAGTAGAATCTTTTAGATATCTAGGCATAATGCTCCATAAAAATCCACAAAAATTGTATAATTTAAATTTCCATCCAATCTTAGAGAAGGCAAAGAAAGATCTGGAGCTCTGGGCCTCTTTTCCTTTATCTATTTCAGCCCGAATCAATTTAATTAAATCAATTATTCTGCCACATATCCTATATCCATTACAGAATCTACCCTTGATGCTTACTAATGGAGATATAAAGTATTTTCAAAGATCTATATCTAAGTTTATTTGGGGAGGGAAAAAACCTTGCATCTCTTTAAATAAACTAATGCAGAAGCGTAATGCAGCAGGCTTAGCACTACTCAATCTCAGATTTTATAATCTGGCTACTCTAGCTAAAATAGCGTTGGATTGGATTACAGACTCTAATAATTTTGCAACTATTGATCTAGAAAGTTTTCTTGTACAACCTTTTGCTTTAAAAGCTATGTTACACTGTTCCTTAAAGTCACTCACATCCAAGGTTAAATCAATGATTACAATTAAAAATATTATTATAGCTTGGCAAAGGTTTTGTAATATTATGCAAATTGAACCACACTTCTCAAAATTTTTACCCATAGTTGGAAATCCAGACTTCATACCAGGGATTCAATATAAAATGTTTAGATTATGGGAAGAGAAGGGGCTTATTTATGTGTTTCAAGCGCTTTCTGAAAATATGGAAATGCTTCCCCGAGAGGCTCTTTTTAATCAATTTGGCTTGGATAGGAATAACGACTTTGCATATCTTCAGTTGTGTCATTTTTATTGCAAACAGAGTTCTTCGGTAGAGTCGATGGGTAAATGGGTAGACCTTAACATCTGTATTAATAAATTTAGGAATGGTAATACATCCATCTCCTTATTATATGATCTCTTGTTGGCTAAACAAAGCTTGCCAGTGTTAGATAACCTGTGTAATATTTGGATAAAGATATTTCCTGGGATCGAGGCGTACACCATTAAGCAGAGTTTTGATTCTTTGGATAAATGTGTTATCCCTACAACTTGGAAAGAATCACATTTTAAACTTGTTAATAATTATTATCTGACACCTTTCAAGATGTCACGTTTTTTTCCTAACCGCTGTCGGTATCCTAATGCGGATATATTATAATTATTATCTGACACCTTTCAAGATGTCACGTTTTTTTCCTAACCACTGTCGGTATCCTAATGCGGATATATTACATACTTTCTGGCTTTGTCCTAGAATATTTCAGTTCTGGAAAAAAAAGAACCATTGCAAATGTCCCCAGAGCAGATAATATTTTTAGAGTTACCTAATGACATGGCATTGCATTCTCAGTATGTGGTTAAAATTTCTATATTGAGAGCAAGGTTCCTTATTATTAAAAATTGGTTGGCCTCTGCAGCGCCCTCTATGGGGGCATTTTTTAAAGAGATTCAATCACATATAATATTTGAGTCCTTTTACAAAAGATTAGCTTCCGGAAAAAAAATAGCTAAATTTATTTACACATGGTTACCAATAATTAAGTCTTATCCGCTTGCCATACAAAAAAATATTCTTAACCCCTTCCTTAGCTCCAAATGCTTTGCTGATTTGGTAGTATTGAACGAATTTCCACCGATGTGGGTTTCAAATTTTAGAGAGGTGGTTTAAGTGATGGTAGGAGGTGGGGGGGGCGACTGAGGGAGAAGAATGATAAATTTTTTGATTTTTTTTTTCTTTTTTTTTTTGTATTTTGTCTGTTTTGTTTTATTAATTAGAAAATATCTCAATGTCTATTTGGGAAGGTCACGTAGTATGCTCAAGTATATAATACGGTTTAAATTTTTGACATATAGATAATATGTTTCATGTTATTTTCACAAGATATGTATTGAAGCTATGTTTCGGTTTCATTTTTCTTGTCATTTTTTTTGTTGACCTCCTTAATTGATGATTACTGTATTTGATTTTTGAGTCAGAATAAATAAAGAGAATATACATCAGTAATAGTCTGATCATTACATACTTTACTAGATGATGGTAAAACATTGGCAGTTCTCTTACGCTTATTTGAAGGCAGAATTTCAGTCAAGGCCTTCTGAAATGAATCAGCAATATAAGTCTTCATTGCTGAGGGTACGCCATCTGTATCTGTGAATTTGAAACCGAAGGAGCATTTCAAACC
Source organism: Bombina bombina (assembly GCF_027579735.1). Lineage (NCBI taxonomy): Eukaryota > Metazoa > Chordata > Amphibia > Anura > Bombinatoridae > Bombina > Bombina bombina. The sequence continues at coordinate 1,202,084,338 of NC_069499.1, read as the reverse complement.
ATAGATACATCATTAGGAGGTGATAAAAATACTATACATGAGTCACATAAATTTGCTGAAGATGGCACTTCAGAAGTTTTACAAAAACCTTACGCCTAGATTTAGAGTTCTGCGGCCAAAGGGGTGCGTTAGCTATGCATGCTTTTTTCTGGCCGCACCTTTTAAATACCGCTGGTATTGAGAGTTCACAGAAGGGCTGCGTTAGGCTCCAAAAAAGGAGCGTAGAGCATATTTAACGCAACTTCAACTCTCGATACCAGAGTTGTTTACAGACGCGGCCAGCCTCAAAAACGTGCTCATGCACGATTCCCCCATAGGAAACAATGGGGCTGTTTGAGCTGAAAAAAAACCTAACACCTGCAAAAAAGCCGCGTTCAGCTCCTAACGCAGCCCCATTGTTTGCTATGGGGAAACACTTCCTACGTCTGCACCTAACACTCTAACATGTACCCCGAGTCTAAACACCCCTAACCTTACACTTATTAACCCCTAATCTGCCGCCCCTGCATATTATTATTAGCCCCTAATCTGCCGCTCCGTAAATCGCTGCTACTTACATTATCCCTATGTACCCCTAATCTGCTGCCCCTAACACCGCCGACCCCTATATTATATTTATTAACCCCTAATCTGCCCCCCACAAGGTCGCCTCCACCTGCCTACACTTATTAACCCCTAATCTGCCGACCGGACCGCACCGCTATTATAATAAAGTTATTAACCCCTAATCCGCCTCACTAACCCTATAATAAATAGTATTAACCCCTAATCTGCCCTCCCTAACATCGCCGACACCTAACTTCAAACATTAACCCCTAATCTGCCGACTGGAGCTCACCGCTATTCTAATAAATGTATTAACCCCTAAAGCTAAGTCTAACCCTAACACTAACACCCCCCTAAGTTAAATATAATTTAAATCTAACGAAATTAATTAACTCTTATTAAATAAATTAATCCTATTTAAAGCTAAATACTTACCTGTAAAATAAACCCTAATATAGCTACAATATAAATTATAATTATATTATAGCTATTTTAGGATTAATATTTATTTTACAGGTAACTTTGTATTTATTTTAACCAGGTACAATAGCTATTAAATAGTTAAGAACTATTTAATAGCTAAAATAGTTAAAATAATTACAAAATTATACAATACAATATGAAAGAAGGATTGAGCGAAAAATTATCAGTCAATCAAAGAGGGACAAAGGCCGCACTTAGTTTACCAGAGTTTTATTACTATGTAGTTCAGAACAACCGTAAGTCAGAACGTCTACCCTCCACCCTATTCCTTTAAAGTGGAATACACACCAACTAAAATATACAGGTATTAAGAACAGGCTGGCCAGCTATTCATTGAAATATATCTCACAGACTTGCATGCACCATATACACAGTATCCATATATACATAATATCAATATTGCAAATATAACTGGGAGACAGGTATATAAAGAACTTAGTAAATAGAACCAGTCCATCAATATATAAGGGGCCCCAATGTTGCAGCTGTTATTAACAAGTAACTGTTCAGTTTCCAAGCTCTCAGTGTTTACACACGCTTTGGATCTGGGCACAGTTCCTTAACTTTCCTTTTGTACAATGTAACAACTTGATTGCAAGATTTATGCTTGTGATTCTTTTTATGGTTAAACTTGTGAGAAATATACATGCAGTGTCTTTCTGAAGATTTAACGCACACTGTACCTTGGCGGTACAGACCCGGCTGTCAGCTGCAAGACTTTAAAGACACACATCTGATGAGGCCCCGATACTCAGCCCTATGTGGGAGGGGAGAAACGCGTCATGATTGAGCAAAGCACAACAGGTGAACAGCTGTGAGCAGCAGAGAACAGAGCCAGCAGCATTTGAATCTCACTGAGGAATGCTGAAACGCTGAAGGGTACATGGCGGTAAGCAAGTGAAGCAGCCCTATTGCAGCAACAAAGACTCTTGCACTATCTAACTGCTATAAGAGGTACTGAAATAATAGTCCTTTATTTTGGCTTTAAAGTCTTGCAGCTGACAGCCGGGTCTGTCCCGCCAAGGTACAGTGTGCGTTAAATCTTCAGAAAGACACTGCATGTATATTTCTCACAAGTTTAACCATAAAAAGAATCACAAGCATAAATCTTGCAATCAAGTTGTTACATTGTACAAAAGGAAAGTTAAGGAACTGTGCCCAGATCCAGAGCGTGTGTAAACACTGAGAGCTTGGAAACTGAACAGTTACTTGTTAATAACAGCTGCAACATTGGGGCCCCTTATATATTGATGGACTGGTTCTATTTACTAAGTTCTTTATATACCTGTCTCCCAGTTATATTTGCAATATTGATATTATGTATATATGGATACTGTGTATATGGTGCATGCAAGTCTGTGAGATATATTTCAATGAATAGCTGGCCAGCCTGTTCTTAATACCTGTATATTTTAGTTGGTGTGTATTCCACTTTAAAGGAATAGGGTGGAGGGTAGACGTTCTGACTTACGGTTGTTCTGAACTACATAGTAATAAAACTCTGGTAAACTAAGTGCGGCCTTTGTCCCTCTTTGATTGACTGATAATTTTTCGCTCAATCCTTCTTTCATATTGTATTGTATATTATTTTGGGACTGCTAGCACAGTTTGTGAGTATTGGAATTTGAGAGTTAAATTGTGCACGACCACACATCTTTATTTTTTATATAATTACAAAATTACCTGTAAAATAAATCCTAACCTAAGTTACAATTAAACCTAACACTACACTATCAATAAATAAATTAAATAAAATACCTACAATTAATTACAATTAAACCTAACACTACACTATCAATAAATAAATTAAATACAATTCCTACAAATAAATACAATTAAATAAACTAACTAAAGTACAAAAAATAAAAAAGAACTAAGTTACAAAAAATAAAAAAATATTTACAAACATTAGAAAAAAATTACAACAATTTTAAACTAATTACACCTACTCTAAGCCCCCTAATAAAATAACAAAGACCCCCAAAATAAAAAAATGCCCTACCCTATTCTAAATTACAAAAGTTCAAAGCTCTTTTACCTTACCAGCCCTGAACAGGGCCCTTTGCGGGGCATGCCCCAAAGAATTCAGCTCTTTTGCCTGTAAAAAAAAACTTACAATACCCCCCCAACATTACAACCCACCACCCACATACCCCTAATCTAACCCAAACCCCCTTAAATAAACCTAACACTAAGCCCCTGAAGATCTTCCTACCTTGTCTTCACCATGCCAGGTTCACTGATCGATCCAGAAGAGCCTCCGATGTCTTGATCCAAGCCCAAGCGGGGGACTGAAGAGTGACGTCCATCCTCCGGCTGAAGTCTTGATCCAAGCGGGCAGAAGAGGACATCCGGACCGGCAAACATCTTCATCCAAGCCGCATCTTCTATGTTCTTCAATCCGATGACGACCGGCTGATCTTCAAGACCTCCATCGCGGATCCATCCTTCTTCTCCGACGACTTCCCGACGAATGACGGTTCCTTTAAGGGACTTCATCCAAGATGGCGTCCCTCGAATTCCGATTGGCTGATAGGATTCTATCAGCCAATCGGAATTAAGGTAGGAAAATTCTGATTGGCTGATGGAATCAGCCAATCAGAATCAAGTTCAATCCGATTGGCTGATTCAATCAGCCAATCAGATTGAGCTCGCATTCTATTGGCTGTTCCGATCAGCCAATAGAATGCAAGCTCAATCTGATTGAACTTGATTCTGATTGGCTGATTCCATCAGCCAATCAGAATTTTCCTACCTTAATTCCGATTGGCTGATAGAATCCTATCAGCCAATCGGAATTCGAGGGACACCATCTTGGATGACGTCCCTTAAAGGAACCGTCATTCGTCGGAAAGTCGTTGGAAGAAGAAGATGGGTCCGCGGTGAAGGTCTTTAAGATGGAGCCGGTCCTCATCGGATGAAGATAGAAGATGCCGCTTGGAAGAAGATGGTTGCCGGTCCGGATCTACTCTTCTTCCCGGATAGGATGAAGACTTTGGACCCTCTTCTGGACTTCTTCAGCCATCGGATGATGATGTCTAGCCCCCGCTTGGGCTTGGATGAAGATTTCGGAGCCTGGAACGATCGGTGATACCTGGCATGGTGAAAACAAGGTAGGAAGATCTTCAGGGGCTTAGTGGTAGGTTTATTTAAGGGGGGTTTGGGTTAGATTAGGGGTATGTGGGTGGTGGGTTGTAAAGAGCTGAATTCTTTGGGGCATGCCCCGCAAAGGGCCCTGTTCAGGGCTGGTAAGGTAAAAGAGCTTTAAACTTTTGTAATTTAGAATAGGGTAGGGCATTTTTTTATTTTGGGGGTCTTTGTTATTTTATTAGGGGGCTTAGAGTAGGTGTAATTAGTTTAAAATTGTTGTAATTTTTTTCTAATGTTTGTAAATATTTTTTTATTTTTTTGTAACTTAGTTCTTTTTTATTTTTTGTACTTTAGTTAGTTTATTTAATTGTATTTATTTGTAGGAATTTTATTTAATTTATTTATTGATAGTGTAGTGTTAGGTTTAATTGTAGATAATTGTAGGTATTTTATTTAATTTATTTATTGATAGTGTAGTGTTAGGTTTAATTGTAGGTAATTGTAGGTATTTTATTTAATTTATTTATTGATAGTGTAGTGTTAGGTTTAATTGTAACTTAGGTTAGGATTTATTTTACAGGTAATTTTGTAATTATTTTAACTATTTTAGCTATTAAATAGTTCTTAACTATTTATTTAATAGCTATTGTACCTGGTTAAAATAAATACAAAGTTGCCTGTAAAATAAATATAAATCCTAAAATAGCTATAATATAATTATAATTTATATTGTAGCTATATTAGGGTTTATTTTACAGGTAAGTATTTAGCTTTAAATAGGAATAATTTATTTAATAAGAGTTAATTTATTTCGTTAGATTTAAATTATATTTAACTTAGGGGGGTGTTAGTGTTAGACTTAGCTTTAGGGGTTAATACATTTATTACAGTAGCGGCGAGATTAGGTCGGCAGATTAGGGGTTAATAATTGAAGTTAGGTGTCGGCGATGTTAGGGAGGGCAGATTAGGGGTTAATACTATTTATTATAGGGTTATTGAGGCGGGAGTGAGGCGGATTAGGGGTTAATAACTTTATTATAGTAGCGGTGAGATCCGCTCGGCAGATTAGGGGTTAATAAGTATAGGCAGGTGGAGGCGACGTTGAGGGGGGCAGATTAGGGGTTAATAAATATAATATAGGGGTCGGCGGTGTTAGGGGCAGCAGATTAGGGGTACATAGCTATAATGTAGGTGGCGGCGCTTTGCGGTCGGCAGATTAGGGGTTAAAAAATTTAATCGAGTGGCGGCGATGTAGGGGGACCTCGGTTTAGGGGTACATAGGTAGCTTATGGGTGTTAGTGTACTTTAGAGCACAGTAGTTAAGAGCTTTATAAACCGGCGTTAGCCAAGAAAGCTCTTAACTACTGACTTTTTTCTGCGGCTGGAGTTTTGTCGTTAGATTTCTAACGCTCACTTCAGCCACGACTCTAAATACCGGTGTTAGAAAGATCCCATTGAAAAGATAGGATACGCAATTGACGTAAGGGGATCTGCGGTATGGAAAAGTTGCGGCTGTAAAGTGAGCGTTAGACCCTTTCCTGACTGACTCCAAATACCGGCGGTAGCCTAAAACCAGCGTTAGGAGCCTCTAACGCTGGTTTTGACGGCTACCGCCAAACTCTAAATCTAGGCCTTAGTTTTGGTAGAAAGGTGTACAATAGACTCAGGTTCTATGCTAATTTCAGGGACAGAAGCAGGATGTTCCATTATGGTAGACAAAGTAAAAAAAGCAAAAAAATGAAAAAATACAATATAATTCTTTATTTGCATAAAAACTTTGAGATTTGGAAAAATTTGTGCTAAAAAGAAGTTTGCTAAATAAATAACTGTTTCTTTTAAAAACAATAAATACAGAGCGCTTATTAGCTGTTGTTTTTAAAGCCCCTATAAAAATTGAGGGCGAGAATGAAAACAGAGAAAAACTATTTAAATTAAAAAAGTGCGCGAAAATTTGTGTGTCAAAAAAGCACACCGGCGCACTATGATGTCACCTTGGTTTAAAAAAAGGCGCGGCACAGCAGCCGCTCTTGTATAATTATTTAAACATCCCCTGGAGACCATAAGTACTCTCTGAGCCTAAAATGCTTCATATAAGACACAAAAATTAGATCGCAATTACGAATCAGAAACCTGACTGTTTCCATGAAACATCCTAACGCTTGTCCCTGGGCTGCCTATAAAATGAAATATAAGCCTATACTTTAACAAGTTGCCCCAAAAAAGGTTGTGTCTAAAAGAAAAAAATATACTTACCTGTATTTCTGTAGACACATGTCCACACTAAGCAAACAGCCAACCAGTACTGAAAAGCCCATCAGCAGAGGTAAAGATAGGAGTATGTAGATCTGTAAAGGGAGGCAGAAAAAAACTTACTGCAACCGAATTTACAGAGGGCCTTAGAAAAGACTACCAGAGGTTTACAACATGGTGTCTAAAGGCTAAACTCCCTAAACATCCCTCCGACAATCATGTAACGCTGAGGGAAAAAACGGACTTTAATATACACTGAAGCACCTATCTAAAGCACATCATACTTTAACCACCTCCAAAGGTGGCAACGTTTAAACTGAGATATGAGTGAGGTGAGTGGGGTATTTATAGGCTTTCGGGTTTAGGAAACTTTGCCTCCTCCTGGTAGGAATCTATATCCCATATGTAACAAATCGTGGACTCTAGCCACCTATATGAAATAAATCATCATTTAAAAATTGTACAAACTAATAAATTAAATATTTTTAAAAATGCAGTAAAACATTGTTCTGAAAAAATTGTATGTTATCGAAATTGCGCAGGAAAATAACTATTTAAGGCTTACAGTAGAAATCATAATAAAACTACACTACAGTGAAAGTCATATTTATAATAAGAACTTCAAAGCATATTAATATTTTTCCTTATTATAAAATAAATTCCTGCCTCTACTAGTCAACTGAACAGATGCTTTCTATGGGAGTATCTGACATTTCTCCACCAGGTCTGGTATATTCTCTAAACATTTTCTGCCTGAAGATCTTGCTGTTTTTTTCAAGCAAAATAAATGGTGGTCAGATTGTGACATAAAACTTAAAACAGTTATTATCATAGTCCTAGTTTACGAGTGGAGCGAAAAATTGTACTTTCGCATAGGGCAGTAATTGCACTCCACTCAGTCATACTAGCGCAAACTGTGCGCTGAAATTACAAGTTAGGCGCAATGGGAATGTGACCTCGCGTTCGCATTGCCTGGAAGCCTTGCGCTCACAAGAGAGCTCTTCCATGGGCTCCAATAGGAGCCTTGTTCTCATGCCGTGAGAGACGGCAAAGCACATATTGCAGAACAGGGGATATGCAGCGTTGGGCAGCAAATTAAAAATATACTGTATATGTATATTAATATATACATTTATATTTATGTATTTATTTATAGAAAATCACTATTTTAATCCCTACTATACATGACCTAAAGAAGGCACAGATGGTGATTAATCATTTACTCATATGGACAATTATTTCATATAATTAAAGAAAACTCAATCTGTGCACTTGAGATTGATGGTTATATAAGCAATATTTGAGCAAACCTTTTTTTAAGCAACAATGAAGATGAATATGTTGTCATATGGCCCATACTATCTGTTAATTCTCTCTTTATTTATTTTTCTACAGCTTGTGATTCTTCTGCTTTGTCTCTGAGTACCAACTACCTTCCTCCTCCACTGGATACCAGTAATCTTCTTCCCCCAATGCAAATCAATGATCCTCATCCCCCATTGGATGCTTATGACCTTCCTCCTCCTCCTCCTCTTGATACCAGTGACCTTTTTCCTCCTCTGAATTATAACATAAACCAAAACAGACCAAAAAATGCAGGTGTGTATGCGTTGTTGTAATATATTTAATAGTGGTCTATATATTTGATAGCAAGATATGACCAATAACAGGAGCAGTAGGTTTACACTTTGTGTTGCATAAATATAAATCAGTAAAAAGAAATAAATACATTTCATTGTAAACAGTTTTTACTATACAGTATAAGGTTTCCATATATACAGTATAAGGTATCCATATATACAGTATAAGGTATCCATATATACAGTATAAGGTATCCATGAGGTGCATGTAAAAGTGCTTGAAACAGGGTCCTCTTGTTAGTGTCAGAATCCACTTATGACAAGATAGAAGGGTGAAAAGGAGAGGGTAGTGAGGAACAGGGGGCAACAGAATAAAAGGGAGACTATAAGGCGGAGGAAAAAGAATGCCTGGAGCTGATTTTGAGTAAGTAGGAATCAGTTGTAAAGACATAGGGGCATATGTATCAAGCTTGATGCCCCGTGTTTCTGGCGAGCCTGCAGGCTCGCCAGAAACAGCAGTTATGAAGCTGCGGTCACAAAGATCGCTGCTCCACAACCCTGTCCGTATGCTCTGATCAGGTGGACACACATCGCCTGAAATCAACCCGATCGACACCCCCCTGCTGGCAGCCTATTGGCCGCAAATCTGCAGGGTGCGGCATTGCACCAGCAGCTCTTGTGAGCTGCTGGTGCAATGCTGAATACGGCGAGCGTATTGCTCGCCGTATTCAGCGAGGTCTGTCGGACCTGATCCGTCCTATCGGATCAGGTCCGACAGAGCTTAATAACTAGAGGTCATAGGGGCATATTTATTAAGCTCCGTATGGAGCTTGATGCCCCTATTTTGATAGGGGTATTAGATTAGGTGTAATTATTTTTTATTTTTGATAATGTAGTTTGTTTTTTTCGTAATTTAGTGTTTTTTATTTTTTGTAACTTAGCGTTAATTTTTTTTGTAATAATGTTTAATAGTATATTTAAATAATTTGAGTAGGGTTAGGTTTTTTTAATATGTAATTTAGTTTATTTAATTGCTAGCTTAATTTAATTGTAGTATAATAGTTAGGGTAGGTTAATTAATAATTTAAAATATTTTCTTTAAATTCTACAGGTAAGTTTAAATTTATTTGAAGATAGGGATGTTGTAATTTTAATTTAAAGTTAGCGGGTTTAGGGGTTAATAGCTTAATTTAGTTTATGGCGATGTGGGAGGCTGATGGTTTAGGGGTTAATAGGTTTATTTAGGTTGCGGGGGTGTCGGGGAGCGGCGGAATAGGGGTTAATAACTTTATGTTGTGGCGGTGTCAGGGAGCTGCAGGATATGGGTTAATAACTTTATTTAGGTTGCGGCTGTGTGTCGGAGAGCGGCGAGATAGGGGTAAATAACTTTATTTAGATTGTGGCGGTGTCGGGGAGCGGCGGCATAGGGGTTAAACATTTTACTATAGTGATAGGGTATAAATAAAGTTGGTAAAATGCCGAATAGACGCGAGATCGATGAGTGTCTTGTAATTATAAAGTGTGTACTGTTTGTTTAATTGTGGCTCCATTTGGAATGCACTTATAGGCGACTGTTATTGTTAACACTATATACTTAGCTGTTGCCCTAACTCAAATGCTATATGTTGCCTAAGAGAAATTCACTAGTACAGTAAACTGCCTTTATTTTTAATAATGCTGCCTATCTTCATCTGCTAAAGCAATCTAGCACACACATTTTGGAAATGCAGATTTGGAGAATGGTAGTATAACTTGAATGCAGTTACCAGATTGAGCACTAGATGGCAATAAGTAACCAGATTACTATCCCTGTTATCAAACAACACTATTTCTGTGAAACTCATTTGCTGCAGACTTCATGTAACTGTGCTTTCTGTTTACCTTGCAGCATCTCCATCCTGGACTTCTCAAGAATTTGAGGACTATCTTCCACCTCCACCTCCACTTTTAGACTACAAAATAAATGGCCTATGAGACCGTAGCAGTTTAATGACATAAAGATAATGACCACAGTTCTTACCTGTCACATGAAAATGTATTTAATTTAGATTATTTTGTTTGATTAATTTTCTATGACATAGAAATCTATTAGAATTCTTGCCATTGTATTTAATTGAGCTGCCTGAATTATGAATACTATAGAAATATGGTTTTCTTAGACTTCTTTGTACTTTGTTTCAAGCTTTCTTCTTTGTTTTTTGTTTATTTCTGCGTTTGTGCACACCTACACAAACAAAATATATGTGGTGAATACAAAGGTTAAACATGGCAGCTAAATTATTCCTTTTTTCACTCATCTATTACAAGTTCAGATCGGCTAAAGATGTTTGTGCTGTGAGCCAATCAGCTCCCTGCTTTGCTCTGTGCCACTCCCCACAGGCCCCTTTAACCAATTAGTAAGGCTATAAGTAATACAGCACATAAAAGGCCAAAGTGACACTATTTAGGTCGGTAATTACATTATAAATTGACAAATGCAGTTGTGCAAACCTCTTCCTTTGCAACCACCCACACACACAAATCTGAAACAAGTTTTAATTTGTCATATCTAACATCAAATAGATAAATACGCTTATAAATCCTAGATTTCAAAAACTACATTCAGCTTCTGTATAGAGAACTACAGGGAGTGCAGAATTATTAGGCAAGTTGTATTTTTGAGGATTAATTTTATTATTGAACAACAACCATGTTCTCAATGAACCCAAAAAACTCATTAATATCAAAGCTGAATAGTTTTGGAAGTAGTTTTTAGTTTGTTTTTAGTTATAGCTATTTTAGGGGGATATCTGTGTGTGCAGGTGACTATTTCTGTGCATAATTATTAGGCAACTTAACAAAAAACAAATATATACCCATTTCAATTATTTATTTTTACCAGTGAAACCAATATAACATCTCAACATTCACAAATATACATTTCTGACATTCAAAAACAAAACAAAAACAAATCAGTGACCAATATAGCCACCTTTCTTTGCAAGGACACTCAAAAGCCTGCCATCCATGGATTCTGTCAGTGTTTTGATCTGTTCACCATCAACATTGCGTGCAGCAGCAACCACAGCCTCCCAGACACTGTTCAGAGAGGTGTACTGTTTTCCCTCCTTGTAAATCTCACATTTGATGATGGACCACAGGTTCTCAATGGGGTTCAGATCAGGTGAACAAGGAGGCCATGTCATTAGATTTTCTTCTTTTATACCCTTTCTTGCCAGCCACGCTGTGGAGTACTTGGACGCGTGTGATGGAGCATTGTCCTGCATGAAAATCATGTTTTTCTTGAAGGATGCAGACTTCTTCCTGTACCACTGCTTGAAGAAGGTGTCTTCCAGAAACTGGCAGTAGGACTGGGAGTTGAGCTTGACTCCATCCTCAACCCGAAAAGGCCCCACAAGCTCATCTTTGATGATACCAGCCCAAACCAGTACTCCACCTCCACCTTGCTGGCGTCTGAGTCGGACTGGAGCTCTCTGCCCTTTACCAATCCAGCCACGGGCCCATCCATCTGGCCCATCAAGACTCACTCTCATTTCATCAGTCCATAAAACCTTAGAAAAATCAGTCTTGAGATATTTCTTGGCCCAGTCTTGACGTTTCAGCTTGTGTGTCTTGTTCAGTGGTGGTCGTCTTTCAGCCTTTCTTACCTTGGCCATGTCTCTGAGTATTGCACACCTTGTGCTTTTGGGCACTCCAGTGATGTTGCAGCTCTGAAATATGGCCAAACTGGTGGCAAGTGGCATCTTGGGGACTTTTCTCAGTTCATGGGCAGTTATTTTGCGCCTTGGTTTTTCCACACGCTTCTTGCGACCCTGTTGACTATTTTGAATGAAACGCTTGATTGTTCGATGATCACGCTTCAGAAGCTTTGCAATTTTAAGAGTGCTGCATCCCTCTGCAAGATATCTCACTATTTTTGACTTTTCTGAGCCTGTCAAGTCCTTCTTTTGACCCATTTTGCCAAAGGAAAGGAAGTTGCCTAATAATTATGCACACCTGATATAGGGTGTTGATGTCATTAGACCACACCCCTTCTCATTACAGAGATGCACATCACCTAATATGCTTAATTGGTAGTAGGCTTTCGAGCCTATACAGCTTGGAGTAAGACAACATGCATAAAGAGGATGATGTGGTCAAAATACTCATTTGCCTAATAATTCTGCACTCCCTGTATATATTAAAATCACAAAATATGAAAATGCAAAATACATTATATTTATCAAACATACAATAAATCTATTTTAGAAACTAGAAGTACTTTGCAAAAATCTTTATATTCAGAATTAAAATGCCTGCATTCATATTTAAAGGGACACTGTACGCAAAATTTTTCTTTCGTGATTCAGATTGAGCATGAAATTTTAAGCAACTTTCTAATTTACTCAATTCTCAAATTTTCTTCATTCTCTTGGTATCTTTATTTGAAATGCAAGAATGTAAGTTTAGATGCCGGCCCATTTTTGGTGAAAAACCTGGGTTGTCCTTGCAGATTGGTGGATAAATTCATCCACCAATAAAAAAACTGCTGTCCAGAGTACTGAAACCATAAAAAAGCTTAGATGCCTTCTTTTTCAAATAATGACAGCAAGAGAACGAAGAAAAATTGATAATAGGAGTAAATTCGAAAGTTGCTTAAAATTGCATGCTCTATCTGAATTACAAAAGAAAAAAATTGGGTTCAGTGTCCCTTTAAGTTTTGACCATTATGTCCCTTTAATTTTACTTAGGTACTGATCATTTAATATAAATAATTTAACAAAACCCTTAACAATTTAAATGCAACTGACTCTAAAATAATTAAAATAGTTGAAAAAAAATTAACAAATTTAATTTTTTTTTAATAAATGGTCTATATTACAAGTGGCTCGCTAATGTTAGCAGCATTACGACCACACTAGCTAGCATGCATATTACAAGTTTAAAGTAAAAGGTTGCTCTTGACCGTAAACAGACACTGCACTTGAAGTATTAGGGCGACTGGAGACCTAGCATAAACTATAAGAGTTAAAAGAAAATGACAAATACAGATGCACAGCCATAAAGTCCATAAAATCTTAAAACTGTATTTAAGCATAATTAAAAAACATGAAGCATGAAAGATGTATCATTTCACTGACTTGCAGACACACCCACAGATGGCTGGTACCTGATGTGTTACAGCGTCAAGCCAAAAAGCATCAACCATGACTTCCTGTTTTTACAGGGGTATAAATATGAGCTAACACATAGGCCAAATTTCTTTGGTCATTCATCACAAAATGGGAAGTGGTTATAAGAGAATAGGAAAAACATTGAAAATGCCCATTTCCATCATCAAGGCAATAATTAAGAAGTTCCAGTCCACTGGAAATGTTATGAATAAACCTGGAAGTGGATGTGTGTCTATATTGTCTCAACGCACTGTGAAGAGAATGGTTCAAGTGACCAAAGTATCTCCAAGGATCACAGCTGTAGAATTGCAGAAGTTAGTTGCATCTTGGGGTAAGAAAGTCTCAAAAACTGCACTCCGACGTCACCTACATCACCACAAGTTGTTTGGAAGGGTTTCAAGAAAAAAGCCTCTACTCTCATCCAAAATGCAAACTCAAGCGTCTTCAGCTTACCAGACACTACTGGAACTTCAAATGGGATCAGGTTCTATGATCAGATGAAACCAAAACAGAGCTTTTTTTGCAATAAACACCAGAGTGGGGTTTGGCGCACATATAGGTAGACCTATGGAAAAGTACCTCATGCCCACAATTAAATATGGTGGTGGCTCTTTAATATTTTGGGGCTGTTGTTTTTTTTTGCCAGAGGACCTGATCATTCTGTTAGAATACATGGTATCATGGACTCCAGCAAAAATGATCCAATAAATACATCAAAATCAACACAAAAATGGTTTACTGACCACAAAATCAAGGTCCTGCCATGGCCATTGCAGTCCCCTAACTTGAACCTCATAGTAAGGTGAACTGAAGAGGAGAGTTCACCAGCATCGACCCTGAAATTTGAAGGATCTGGAGATATTCTGTATGGAGAAATGGTCTCAGATCATTTGCCATGTATTCTCCAACCTCATCAGGCATTATAGGAGAAGACTCAGAGATGTTATCTTGGCAAAGGGAGGTAGCACAAAGTATTGACTAAAAGGGTATCAATAATTGTGCCACACACATATTTAACAACCTGTGTTGTGTATGCAATTCTTTGATATTCATGAGAACAAAGTATTTTGTGTATTTTTTTTTTAACAAAAGATCAAAAGGTTAAACAATAAGACAATTTTGACAGCCTTCTTTGCTCGTATTTAACAAAGGTGCCAATATTAGCGGAGGGCACTATATATACTATATATATATATGTGTGTATACATATGAATTTATGTGTTTATATGTGTAAAATGTATACACCTATAAACACATAAATACACTTTTTATATATATATATATATATATATATATATATATATATATATATATATATATATATATATATATATAACATAATTTATGTAAGAACTTACCTGATAAATTCATTTCTTTCATATTAGCAAGAGTCCATGAGCTAGTGACGTATGGGATATGCATTCCTACCAGGAGGGGCAAAGTTTCCCAAACCTCAAAATGCCTATTAATACACCCCTCACCACACCCACAAATCAGTTTAACGAATAGCCAAGAAGTGGGGTGATAAGAAAAAAAGTGTGAAAGCATAAAAAATAAGGAATTGGAATAATTGTGCTTTATACAAAAAAATCATAACCACCACAAAAAAAGGGTGGGCCTCATGGACTCTTGCTAATATGAAAGAAATGAATTTATCAGGTAAGTTCTTACATAAATTATGTTTTCTTTCATGTAATTAGCAAGAGTCCATGAGCTAGTGACGTATGAGATAATGAATACCCAAGATGTGGATCTTCCACGCAAGAGTCACTAGAGAGGGAGGGATAAAATAAAGACAGCCAATTCCGCTGAAAAATAATCCACACCCAAAACAAAGTTTAAATCTTATAATGAAAAAAACTTAAAATATAAGCAGAAGAATCAAACTGAAACAGCTGCCTGAAGTACTTTTCTACCAAAGACTGCTTCTGAGGAAGAAAACACATCAAAATGGTAGAATTTAGTAAAAGTATGCAAAGAAGACCAAGTTGCTACTTTGCAAATCTGATCAACCGAAGCTTCATTCCTAAATGCCCAGGAAGTAGAGACTGACCTAGTTGAATGACCTGTAACCCTTTGAGGCGGAGTTCTACCCGACTCAACATAAGCATGATGAATCAAAGACTTAACCACGATGCCAAAGAAATGGCAGAAGCCTTCTGACCTTTCCTAGAACCAGAAAAGATAACAAATAGACTAGAAGTCTTTCGGAAATCTTCAGTAGCTTCAACATAATATTTCAAAGCTCTAACTACATCCAAAGAATGCAACAATCTTTCCTTAGAGTTCTTAGGATTAGGACACAATGAAGGAACTACAATTTCTCTACTAATGTTGTTAGAATTCACAACCTTAGGTAAAAATTTAAATGCAGTTCGCAAAACTGCCTTATCCTGATGAAAAATCAGAAAAGGAGACTCACAAGAAAGAGTAGATAATTCAGAAACTCTTCTAGCAGAAGAGATGGCCAAAAGAAACAAAACTTTCCAAGAAAGTAATTTAATATCCAGCGAATGCATAGGTTCAAACGGAGGAGCTTGAAGAGCCCCTAGAACCAAATTCAAGCTTCAAGGAGGAGAAATTGACTTAATAACAGGTTTTATACAAACCAAAGCTTGTAGAAAACAATGAATATCAGGAAGACTAGCAATCTTTCTGTGAAAAAAGAACAGAAAGAGCAGAGATTTGTCCTTTCAAGGAACTTGCAGACAAACCTTTATCCAAACCATCCTGAAGAAACTGTAAAATTCTAGGAATTCTAAAAGAATGCCAAGAAAAATGATGAGAAGAACACCAAGAAATGTAAGTCTTCCAGACTCGATAATATATCATCCTAGATACAGATTTACGAGCCTGTAACATAGTATTAATTACGGAGTCAGAGAAACCTCTATGACTAAGAAACAAGCGTTCAATCTCCATACCTTCAAATTTAAGGATTTGAGATCCTGATGGAAAAAAGGACCTTGCGATAGAAGGTCTGGTCTTAACGGAAGAGTCCACGGTTGGCAAGTAGCCATCCGGACAAGATCCGCATACCAAAACCTGTGAGGACATGCTGGAGCCACCAGCAGAATAAATGAACGCTCCTTTAGAATCTTGGAAATCACTCTTGGAAGAAGAACTAGAGGCGGAAAGATATAAGCAGGATGATACTTCCAAGGAAGTGACAATACATCCACTGCTTCCGCCTGAGGATCCCTTGATCTGGACAGATACCTGGGAAGCTTCTTGTTTAGATGAGAAGCCATCAGATCTATTTCTGGAAGTTCCCATATTTGAACAATCTGAAGAAATACCTCTGGGTGAAGAGACCATTTGCCCGGATGTAGCGTTTGGCGACTGAGATAATCCGCTTCCCAATTGTCTATACCTGGGATATGAACCGCAGAAATTAGACAGGAGCTGGATTCCGCCCATACAAGTATTCAAGATACTTCTTTCATAGCCAGAGGACTGTGAGTCCCTCCTTGATAATTGACATATGCCACGGTTGTGACATTGTCCGTCTTGAAACAAATGAACGACTCTCTCTTTAGAAGAGGCCACGACTGAAGAGCTCTGAAAATTGCACGGAGTTCCAAAATGTTGATTGGTAATCTCGCCTCCTGAGATTCCCAAACCCCTTGTGCTGTCAGAAACCCCCATACAGCTCCCCAACCTGTCAGACTTGCATCTGTTGAAATCACAGTCCAGGTTGGAAGAACAAAGAAGCCCCCTGAACTAAACGATGGTGGTCTGTCCACCACGTCAGAGAGTGTCGAACAATCGGTTTTAAAGATATTAATTGAGATATCTTTGTAAAATCCCTGCACCACTGGTTCAGCATACAGAGCTGAAGAGGACGCATGTGAAAATGAGCAAAGGGAATCGCGTCCAATGCAGCAGTCATAAAACCTAGAATTTCCATGCATAAGGCTACCGAAGGGAATGATTGAGACTGAAGGTTTCGATAAGCTGAAAACAATTTCAGACGTCTCTTGACCGAGTCATGGACACTGAATCTATTTGGAAACCTAAAAAGGTTACCCTTGTCTGAGGAATCAACAAACTTTTTGGTAAATTGATCCTCCAACCATGTTCTTGAAGAAACAACAATCATAAAAGACTGGAAAGGTTCTTTCTATTGAAAATGAGCAAAGGGAATTGAATCCAATGCTGTGGCCATAAGACCTAAAACTTCTATGCATACATAGCAACTGAAGGAAATAATAGAGACTAAAGGTACCGACAGACGGAACCCAATAAAATTGTCCCTTGTCTGATTGAGACAAAGACAGTGACACAAACTATCTGGAAACCGAAAAAAAAAGTGACCCTTGTGTGAGGAATCAAGAGCTTTTGAAAAAAAGATCCTCTAACTATGTCCTGAAGAACAAAGTGAATCATATGAGATTCCGCATCCTCAGAAAATAATCTGAATGAAAACAGAAAAATGAAAATATGCATTTATTGTATCTAATGAAAACAAATAATGCTATCACTGACCATAAAAAGGCAGAATAGTTTGAATAAAACTCCAAAACCCAGTTCCTAAAAATGGAACTGGAAGAAATACCCCAGAAGATTCCAGGTCTGAGCAGCGCTTGAACCCCATGGGTGCCCAGCCATGCTTCAACAGTACCCAAAATATATGGGACAGAAACACACTTAAAGAAAGTGTTAGCCTTACTGGAATAAAATCAAAGAAATTTGGACCAAATAGAACCAAATAAATTTCAAAGAAGTCTTAACCTGCCCCTTACCAGCCAAGCTGGAATACGGCACGTACATCGCAATATTAGGGAGCTGATTTTGAACTGAAAAAATTTCCAATTATAAACATGTTACTTGGGAAAGAACTCAGGAATTCGTTCCTTAATAAGAACAACCAAACTAGTATAAGCTTAAAGTTTTAGTCTTAGAACTCAATCTTGAAGCCCAGAGTAACAGTTAAGAATTGAATCCAATTATAAAACAAATAATTGATTATCTTAGAACAAAAGAAATATGTATTTTTTTATTTTTTTTTAAAAAAAAAATCACAAAATTCTTCTAGCTAGAATAGCTAAAGACATAGATTAACCCTCATTTGCGAAAATATTCAAGAAATTTAAGACACAAATGAAATTATTAGCGTGATAGTCCAGTTTAAAGGACCAGTCAATACAGTGGACTTGCATAATCAATAAATGCAAAACAAATGCAACAGCACCTAGTCTAGTAAATGTTGTCCCTTAACAATGCTAAAATGAAGCAATTGCAATATCCAAATAAATCACAGGACCAAGAAAAGTACCTGAAACTAAATAATTTTCCATAAATAAGATACAACTATCTAAAGGAAAATAAATACTATTTTGCTATAGAAACAATAGCATAATTAGTAGGAGTAGAGATAGCCCCAATAAATTGTAGAACCCTCCAAATTGAATTTAACTGCTGGCAAAGAATATAGTTTAAAACCTTTGAAGAAGGAATAAAAGAACATTCTCAGCCTATTCCATTCCCTAGTATGGGGAGTTGGAAAGAAAACCTCTGAAAACACAGAAGAATAAATAGGCAGAAATAGTGTCAGCTAGTCTTAAAGAACTAGTTACCTTAATATCCAAAATAATCAACACCTTCTCAACAAAGAACAAATGTACTTTAATAATAAAATAATAAAAAAGTAGATTTGTTAGTGTCAATATCTGATGAAGAAAATTCTGAAAGAGAAAAAACATCATCAGAGAAGGATAAATCAGTATGTTGTTGGTCATTTGAAACTTCAATAATTAAAAAAGAAGTGAAAAAGACCTAAAAAGTTTATTAGAAGGCACAAAGTCAGACAAAGCCTTTAAAATAGAATCAGAAAAATATTTCTTATACATAAGATGTAAGAATGGCAATATATAAAGCATAAATACTAATGGATTATTGCATGTAAAACTATATCATAATAACTTATTACAAACCATAGCTAAAGATAAACATTTCTAACATTTAAAATAAATGAACTTAGCTTTGGTAGAACTGAAACTCAGTTAAGCGTTTTTCCAGAAGTGGCTTCTGATTCAGGGTCAATCTGAGACATCTTGCAATATGTAATAGAAAAAACAACATATAAAGCAAAATTGAACAAATTCCTTAAATGACAGTTTCAGGAATGGGAAAAAAATGCCAATGAACAAGCTTCTAGCAACCAGAAGCAATAAACAATGAGACTTAAATATTGTGGAGACAACAATGACGCTCAAATTTTTTAGCGCAAAAAAAGCCGCCCACATAATTTTGCGCCTAAATGCCAAAAATGACGCCACATCCGGTAACGCCGACATTTTTTGGCGCAAAAACGTCAAAAAAAATGACGCAACTTCCGGCTCCAGCCTGCTGCGAAGCGCATATCAACGTAGAATCTAGCACAAACTTACTTCACCACCTCCATGGGAGGCAAAGTTTGTAAAACTGATTTGTGGGTGTGGTAAGGGGTGTATTTATAGGCATTTTGAGGTTTGGGAAACTTTGCCCCTCCTGGTAGGAATGTATATGCCATACGTCACTAATTCATGGACTCTTGCTAATTACATGAAAGAAATATATATATATATATACACACACACACACACACACACTTTTGAGCCCTTCCCAGTCAAATACCTTTAAACATGCAGTATATAATTTTTAGTCAATATTTATTTGTTTTAATGTTTTTGAAGAGATTTACTTTATATTCCAATGTTCTTCACTTAGAAGAAAATGTACTTGTATTTTTAAATTGTTATATATATATATATATATATACTGTATATACAATATATATAATATATATAATATATATATTCATTCATATAGATATATAGGTATAGATATACCTGTAGATATATATTTTACAAAAAATAATCACATACATATATAAATATTATATAACAAAGCGACAAATAATGTTGCAAAACACTGCTGCCATAGACTACTAAAAACATGTGCACACTTATAGAACAAAACAAATTGGATAAAAGAAGTAAAATAGAAATCTGTTTAAAAGTACTTGCTCTATCTGAATCATAAAAGTTTAATTTTGACTTTATTGTCCCTTTAAAGGGACATTCCAGTCAAAATTTAAATGCACATAGATGGATTACATCTTTGAATTAGAGATGTGCAGGGAAGAAAATGTGTCTGATGAAATTTTCGTACTAAATATTAGAGGAAATTAGTTTCCTGCACTATTTGGTTTCATTTCGATTTAAAAAGGTAACGAAAATCGAATTTTCGTTAAACATTTAAATTTGTTTTTATTAAACAAATGTAAAATATTTCAAAGATACAGGTGAGAGGGCTAAACCAACTCTCTTCTTGCCAGCACCCCGGCCGTGCTAACAAGATACTTAGCCATTCAGCTCCCAGGATCTGCACTAAAAAGTTAGTGCAGGTACCGTACTGGGTGCCAAGCGCACTAAAGCCTCCTGTTAGTGCGGCCAGGGACCTGGCAAGAAGAGGATTGGGTTAGTGTGGCTTCCTAAACTCGTTAGGTTAAGTATTGGTTAAGTATTAAGCCTTTAAAAGTATTTAAAGGAAACAAATAAATCCTGACAAATATCGTCAGTATTTTTTCATTACCTTTAAATTTTACTGGTGCATTCAGACTTTCGTATTCAGTTACAAAAACAAAAATCCAATTTTCAGAACGAATGTGCATTCATCCGAATACAAATGCACATCTCTACTTTGAATAGAAACCTATTTGCAATATACATGTATTGCCAAAAATGCTTCTAGTAAAAGTTATCGCTGTTTTAGTGCTAGCACGTGCATGTGAAGCATAATTAGATATTCTTAGTGCACTAACATTCTAAATACTGCAGTTACTCAGAGCGTCAGTGGGGTTTACATTATGTTAGCAATTAACAAATTGAGTCATTACCAGATGGTACAAGCACCTTCGGCTGTCTGAGCAGGTGCTGTGTTTAAAATGCTGGTGCACGGTGCATACTTAAATACACTTTTGAAACAGCTATAGCTTTTATTAGAGGCATTACTGCTAATACATGTATATTACACAAATGCTTCTATTTATAACTGAAATGCATCCATGTGGATTTCAGTTTTGGCTGGAATATCCCTTTAATTATATTAAAAACGATGACCAAGACTAATTTATTAGTGCAAAATCGGAATCTCAATACATTAACCAACTAGGCTGGTGTAGTGTTAGCTTCTGTTTCACTGTAAGTTCCCTTCTGCATTCTTTTCTTAAAACAGTTTCCAATAAACTTCTATTATCAAATTTGCTTTGTTCATGTTATCCTTTTTTGAAGAGATATCTAGATAGGTAGCGTGCACATGCCTGAAGCACTACATGACTGGAAATAGTGCTGCCATCTAGTGCGCTTGCTAATGAACATTGTTGCAAAACTGCTGCCATAGTGCTGTAGAAACATCCTTCAACAAAAGATAACAAGAAAACAATTTGATCAGAGAAATAAAGTGCAAAGTTGTTTAAAATTGTATGCTCTAATGATGGTTTGATGTCCCTTTAATTTTGCTTAGTTCTCTTGGTATACTTTGTTAAAGAGTGATACTAGATGAGCTCAGGAGTGTGCACGTGTCTTTAGTTATCTGGCAGCAGTGTTTATAGGAATGTTATACATTGTTACAAACACTGCTGCCATACGGCTAGATTTAGAGTTTTGTCGGTAACGACCCGCGTAGCTAACGCTGGCTTTTTTTCTGGCCGCACCATAAAAATAACTCTGGTATTGAGAGTCCACAGAATGGCTGCGTTAGGCTCCAAAAAAGGAGCGTAGAGCATATTTAACGCAACTGCAACTCTCGATACCAGAGTTGTTTACGGACGCGGCCAGCCTCAAAAACGTGCTCGTGCACGATTCCCCCATAGGAAACAATGGGGCTGTTTGAGCTGAAAAAAAACCTAACACCTGCAAAAAAGCCGCGTTCAGCTCCTAACGCAGCCCCATTGTTTGCTATGGGGAAACACTTCCTACGTCTGCACCTAACACTCTAACATGTACCCCGAGTCTAAACACCCCTAACCTTACACTTATTAACCCCTAATCTGCCGCCCCCGCTATCGCTGACCCCTGCATATTATTATTAACCCCTAATCTGCCGCTCCGTAAACCGTCGCTACTTACATTATCCCTATGTACCCCTTATCTGCTGCCCCTAACACCGCCGACCCCTATATTATATTTATTAACCCCTAATCTGCCCCCCACAATGTCACCTCCACCTGCCTACACTTATTAACCCCTAATCTGCCGACCGGACCGCACCGCTATTATAATAAAGTTATTAACCCCTAATCCGCCTCACTAACCCTATAATAAATAGTATTAACCCCTAATCTGCCCTCCCTAACATCGCCGACACCTAACTTCAAACATTAACCCCTAATCTGCCGACTGGAGCTCACCGCTATTCTAATAAATGTATTAACCCCTAAAGCTAAGTCTAACCCTAACACTAACACCCCCCTAACTTAAATATAATTTAAATCTAACAAAATTAATTAACTCTTATTAAATAACTTATTCATATTTAAAGCTAAATACTTACCTGTAAAATAAATCCTAATATAGCTACAATATAAATTATAATTATATTATAGCTATTTTAGGATTTATATTTATTTTACAGGTAACTTTGTATTTATTTTAACCAGGTACAATAGCTATTAAATAGTTAAGAACTATTTAATAGTTACCTAGTTAAAATAAGTACAAAATTACATGTAAAATAAATCCTAACCTAAGTTACAATTAAACCTAACACTATACTATCATTAAATTAATTAAATAAAATACCTACAATTACCTACAATTAAACCTAACACTACACTATCAATACATTAATTAAATACAATACCTACAAATAACTACAATGAAATAAACTAACTAAAGTACAAAAAATAAAAAAGAACTAAGTTACAAAAAATAAAAAAATATTTACAAACATTAGAAATATATTACAACAATTTTAATCTAATTACACCTACTCTAAGCCCCCTAATAAAATAACAAAGCCCCCCAAAATAAAAAAATGCCCTACCCTATTCTAAATTACTAAAGTTCAAAGCTCTTTTACCTTACCAGCCCTGAACAGGGCCCTTTGCGGGGCATGCCCCAAGAAGTTCAGCTCTTTTGCCTGTAAAAAAAAACATACAATACCCCCCCCCCAACATTACAACCCACCACCCACATACCCCTAATCTAACCCAAACCCCACTTAAATAAACCTAACACTAAGCCCCTGAAGATCTCCCTACCTTGAGTCGTCTTCACCCAGCCGAGCCAAATTCTTCATCCAAGCGGAGCAAGAAGAGGTCCTCCATCCGGTAGAAGTCTTCATCCAAGCGGGGCAGAAGAGGTCTTCCATCCGATTGAAGTCTTCATCCCAGCGGGATCTTCTATCGTCATCCATCCGGAGCGGCAGCATCCTGAAGACCTCGACGTGGAACATCCATCCTGGCCTACAACTGAACGCCGAATGACGGTTCCTTTAAATGACGTCATCCAAGATGGCGTCCCTCGAATTCCAATTGGCTGATAGGATTCTATCAGCCAATCGGAATTAAGGTAGGAATATTCTGATTGGCTGATGGAATCAGCCAATCCGAATCAAGTTCAATCCGATTGGCTGATTGGATAATTTAAAACAGCTATAGCTTTTATTAGAAACATTTTTGCTAATGCATTTATATTACAAAAATGCTTCTATTCAGAACTGGAATGCAGCCATGTGGATTCCAATTTTGGCTGGAATGTCCCTTAAATCTTACTAAAGTAAGGTAATAATTATGGATTATCCCCATGGGGGCTTTTTGAATATATCAGATACTAAGATAACTCTATTAGTTTAGCCAAGACGTCTATTAATTATTGTTATATTTAAAGGGACAGTAAACTCAAAAATAAACATTCATGATGTAGTTAGTGTGTGCAGTTTTAAAAAGCGTTCCAGTTTACTTCTGTTATAAAATGTGATTTTCTTCTCTTGGTATTGTTTGTTGAAGAGTAAACCTAGGTAGGCTGAAAGGAGCTTAAGAGGCCTATCTATCAAGCCGTCAACTTTCTTGCATTCAACGGCACCAATATGTCCGCCTAACATCGCCTAACATTGCGGCCGCGGACCTGAATACGATCTCCATATTTATAAAAAAAAGCCCAAGTACGGGGCGATGAGCAGCGGACTGTTGTTAACTAACAGTCATCGATCTCGCTGCTATTCGGCTTTTTACCAACTTTTTACCACTATACTAAAATTTTTAACCCCTATCCTGCTGCTCCCAGACCCTGCCACAACTAAATAAAAGTATTAACCCCTATCTCGCTGCTCCCGGACCCTGCCGCAACTAAATAAAAGTATTAACCCCTATCCCGCTGCTCCCGGACCCCACCACAACTAAATAAAAGTATTAACCCCTATCCCGCCGCTCCCGGACCCCACCGCAACAAAATAAAAGTATTAACCCCTATCCCGCCGCTCCCAGACCCCAACGCAACTAAAAAAAAAACCTAAACCCTGACCTCCCACATCACCACCACTAACTAAACCTATTAACCCCTAAACCACCAGCCCCCACATCGTTATAAACTAAATTAAGCTATTACCCCTTACCCTAACAACCTGCTAACGTTACATTAAAATTACAACATCCCTATCTTATAATAAGTTTAAACTTACCTTTAGAATTAAAATAAACTATATTAAACTATTAATTAACCTACCACCACAAGAGAGTTTGCAGCACCTGTTACCGTGTTACCGCGGTTGCTTACTTTCACATATATATAAACCCCTGTATATTGCACTTGTTCCAAAGCACTTTGACCCCTCAGAAAGTTCCCTGCTCATATATATACTTTCAAACACTGTGCTGATATAACGCTGATCCTGGGGACCCACCTTAAGTCTTCATTGCTCTAGATCCTCTCTCTCCGAAATCTGTGCATCCACAGTAGCCTGGAGGTCGAGTAGCAGCGTGGATCCCTACAGCGTCTCAGCGTGTATGCAGTCGGTCCGGAACTGCGTGACGACGCGGTAAGGGGCGGATGGATCCGTTGGTGAGGAGAGTCTACGGCCTGAAAAGGCCGGTAATCCAATGTAGTACTGCGTCTTACAGGAGAAGTTTATCACTGCTCAGTGAATGTGAATGTCCGTGCCTTGAACATATCCAGAAGGTAACAGCAAAATAAACAAGCAGAGGCACCGGGTAGTTCACAAAAAGCAAAGCGTCCTTTATTCAAGTATTAAAAAGACAGCTGGAGACACATAGGAAAAAGCTTTAAACCTCTGGGGCAAAGGTGGAGTGGTGGTTCCCCACGTGCCCTGATGCTGACGCGTTTCGGCAGGTGCCGTAATCGTAGCTGAAGGGTGTAAGCTTAATCACTTATTTAAAGAGACAGATCACCTGTGATAGGTTAAAAACTTATGCTACGTGGGTAACACCCACCTCCACCTGTGTATTAGACAAGTGCCCTAATTTGGGATAGTATAACCATATTATCCACTTCATATAAACCTTTTTATGTATATATATAAACAAAATTGAATTAATAATAATAATAATGATATTTACTGAACAATTCTTGTTATACATTTGTAAACACAACTGGAAGAACATGCAAAATTATCAACATATACATGTATACATATATCTGCACTGCTCAGATGGCATTTCACATAGATACATTTCTAGAATGCGCAACCATATAAGACTGCCTGAGCTAATTTTATAGTCTCAATATTATCCTTTGTGTTCCTTGTTTATACTTAAATCAATAAAAAAAAATTAGTGATTTAAGAAAGAATACCTATTGAATCACAAATGATGTTCTAAAAATGAAAATAATGATAATAATAATAAAGATAGATAGAGGATGTTGGAAACCAGGACAATAGGGATATACTTATCACCCTTATGTGTATATATATATATATATATATATATATATATATATGTAAATGGCTGCTTAGGGGGAGAAACACATTCCACATCCATATATCATCGTATAGTGTCTTTTTGGAAAATTACACAGGTTAACACCAGAAATTGATCAAATCATATTCAGAGTTAAGCCCATTGGGCATCCTGGTGTGCAACCTGTGTATCCAAATCACCTCCCTCTTAAGGAGCAAATTGTCCCTGTCACCCCCCCTATTATTTGTATTTACCACTTCAATAATCGTCCATGACAATGTCCCTGGATCTTTATTGTGTTTTATCTTGAAGTGGTTCACTAAGGGGGTAGTTAGTTTGCCTGACTTAATGTCATTTATCTGTTCCCTTATCCTGGTTCTGACCTGTCGAGACGTTTGACCTGTGTATTGGATGTCACATGAGTCACAATTGAGGAGATAGACTGCATATGTGGATCTTCAATTGAAAAGTGCCCTGTGTGCAAATGTCTCTCCAGAGTATGCGCTTCTGAACACATTGCCCAATTTTGCATGTCCACATGCTATGCAGCTGGTATAACTACATTTGTAGACTCCTTAATATCTTAACCAAGAGGATGTATTAGTTTCATCCTGTTTCAATTGCGTGGGGGCTACATAGTTGCCTATGGTTTTACCCCTTCTGAAGGCAAAAATCACCTTTTGTGTGGCAATATGTGTAAGTTCATCATCAGCCCTGAGTAATGTCATATGTTTGCGTATAATATTACACACCTGGTATTTTTGCCTGCTAAACTGAGTCACAAAAGTTAACTGTTCAGATCTAGCATCACACACTGATGGCTTCTCACTAAGAAGAGAGGCCCTCTCTACGGCCCTTACTTCCTCACAGGCCCTGATGATATCCTGTCTGGGGTACCCCCTCTCTTGGAATTTTTTGAAAAGTTCAGTTTCATGCTTAAAGTGTTCACTGTCCCGGGTACAATTCCTTTTTACCCTGGTGAACTGACCCTTCAAAACTGACTTGAAAACCTGTTTAGGATGGCTACTGTGAGCATGTAATAGAGTATTCCTAGTTATAGGTTTTCTATATAGCTCAACCTTTACATTTTCTGATCCCTCACCATGAAGGGTGACATCCAAGAAATTAATCCTAGAAGACCCAAATTCATGGGTAAACTGTAGACTGGCATTATTGACATTTAAATACCCTACGAACTCCTGCGCTTCTTCTAAACTTCCATCCCAAATGAAGAGCAAATCGTCTATGTAGCGACGATAATAGACGATTTTGCCCCTTTGCCTGTTTATATCTCCAAAGATGTGGCACAGCTCCCACCAACCCATGTAAAGGTTGGCGTAAGAGGGAGAAAATTTTGCTCCCATTGCTGTGCCACACCTCTGGAGATAGAAAACACGTTCAAACACAAAAAAGTCATGGGTAAGCAGGAATTCGGTAACTCTGATGACAAGCCTAATGAAATCATCGCTGTACTCAGTAGATCTCCTTAGAAAGAAGGATATGGCTTCAAGACCCGATCTATGTGGAATAGTTGAATATAATGACTTGACATCCACTGATAACCAGCCATAGCCCTCCTTCCAAGGTATCATTTCTACTTCTATGAGAAGCTGTTTAGTATCCCTCAGGTGACTAAGAAGTTCCCCCACCAGGGGTTGTAGAAGGGAGTCTAGCCACCTAGATAAAGGTTCCAACATTGAGCCAATCGCAATGATGATGGGCCTGCCCTCAACATTCTCCAAGGTCTTGTGTACCTTTGGGAGAAGATTGAAGGTAGGAATTTTAGGGTTTCTGGCATATAAGTAATCACACGTACCATCATCAAAAAATCCCCCGTCCATCCCATCATCAATCAGGTGTGAGAGTTCCTTTTGAAACCTAGAGGTGGGGTCAAAATCTAATGTGGTATATTGTTTAGGGTCATTCAGTTGTCGGAGAGCTTCTTTAATGAAGAACTCCCTATCCATTAAAACAACAGACCCTCCCTTATCTGCTGCCCTCACCACCAGATTTTTATTTTCACTTAAATCTTTGAGCGCAATTCTTTCTTTAGCGCTAAGGTCACCTTTCGTTCCAAGTCCAGAGGTATATGCCAATTTGTTTAAATCATCCTCCACCCTCCTCTGGAATTTTTCCAGGATGGGTCCCCTAGACTGAATAGGGTAAAATTTGGATACACCTCTGAATCTGGGACCAATGGTACCTGTACGGGCGGGATCCGTGTCTACATAATAATTTTCCCTCTGTAATGACTCCAAATCCACCACATTGCAACATTCTTCAAAAGTTAAGCTTGTTCTTATTTCCTTGGCTGAATCTCCTACAAAGACACTTTCAACCAAGTCATTTTTTAAATGCTTTTTTAATGTTAATGATCTGATAAGTTTATTCACATCCACTAACGTGGTGAATAAGTCAAAGTCATCAGTCGGTACAAAATTAAGTCCCAAACCCAGGACCTTCTCCTCAACCTTGCTCAATGTATGACTAGAAAGGTTAATAACTGGTGACAGTTGTACTTCCTGCCCTGATATCTCCTCCTGGTTGAGAACCTTGTTTTTAAATGTTCTCCACCTCTCCCCCCCCCCTTCTTGTCCTGCGGGGGGCCTGGAAAAAACCTGTTCAATCTCACCCATCTCCCGTTCCACAGTAGTGGCAGTATTGGGTGTAGGGGTATCATTGGCTCTATCTAGATCTTGATATCTAGACTGTCTACCCCTTCCTCTCCCTCTGCCACCTGTGTTAGACTGTGCCGGGGTGGGAATTATATCTCTAGTTTTGTTTGTAATGACTGAAGGTGCTTGTATGTTTTCATCACCTGAGGAGGCACCAGTATTGCAATCCTCCTGAGATTCTACCTCACTATCAGAGAAAGTGACCTTTTTGGGTGTATGTTGACCCTTCTTACCCCCTTGTCCCTGAGATTTATTTTTATTATCCTTCTTAAATTTATAGGTAAGTGACCTTTGTTTTTTATTCCAAATGTAAACTCTATTATTATCATAGTCGCTTTGGTCCCTGAGATATTTCTCATGTTTAGTACCCATAATATTACTTTTGGCCTCATTCAAAGAGCTTCTCAAAATGCTATCATACTGTGCATATTTGATACATGTGCTGTGTATGCTTAATTCTGACTGTAGTAACTCAATATCAACAGTTATACTCTGTAATAGCTTTTTCTTATAATCTATAAGCATATTAATAAGGCGTATCAAACAGTCTGTTAATATAGCATTCCATGCAGCAATAAATTCCATATCCTCTACAGGAAAAGTAGGGAACTTGGTAATGCGTAGCCCTCTAGGTATAATCCCCAGGCTAAGATATTTCTGTAAAGTCCAAATGTCCCATTTAAGATGACACTCCTTGATCAAGAGAGATTCAGCCTCCTCAAAAAGCTTACTGAGTGGAAAATGGGCCCGATCTGTGACAAACAAAGTCTCTAATTCAAGTTCATCTAACCCTCTATCCTCCAACTTAGAGAGTGAATAAAAATGTGTAAATACATCCAAGCTTTGATTGGCCTCCATAATTGTTATATATAAAGCAGCCGTAATGTGTGGCAACCACAGTATAGAAACAGTGCAAGCGTAATAAGTCACTGGGATATTCAGTGATGTAGATACCACCACAAGAGAGTTTGCAGCACCTGTTAGCGTGTTACCGCGGTTGCTTACTTTCACATATATATAAACCCCTGTATATTGCACTTGTTCCAAAGCACTTTGACCCCTCAGAAAGTTCCCTGCTCATATATATACTTTCAAACACTGAGCTGATATAACGCTGATCCTGGGGACCCACCTTAAGTCTTCATTGCTCTAGATCCTCTCTCTCCGAAATCTGTGCATCCACAGTAGCCTGGAGGTCTAGCAGCAGCGTGGATCCCTACAGCGTCTCAGCGTGTATGCAGTCGGTCCGGAACTGCGTGACGTCACGGTAAGGGGCGGATGGATCCGTTGGTGAGGAGAGTCCACGGCCTGAATAGGCCGGTAATCCAATGTAGTGCTGCGTCTTACAGGAGAAGTTTATCACTGCTCAGTGAATGTGAATGTCCATGCCTTGAACAGTTGTTTGAAAGTATATATATGAGCACGGAACTTTCTGAGGGGTCAAAGTGCTTTGGAACAAGTGCAATATACAGGGGTTTATATATAACAATTATGGAGGCCAATCAAAGCTTTGTTGTATCTACACATTTTTATTCACTCTCTAAGTTGGAGGATAGAGGGTTAGATGAACTTGAATTAGAGACTTTGTTTGTCACAGATCGGGCCCATTTTCCACTCAATAAGCTTTTTGAGGAGGCTGAATCTCTCTTGATCAAGGAGTGTCGTCTTAAATGGGACATTTGGACTTTACAGAAATATCTTAGCCTGGGGATTATACCTAGAGGGCTACGCATTACCAAGTTCCCTACTTTTCCTGTAGAGGATATGGAATTTATTGCTGCATGGAATGCTATATTAACAGACTGTTCGATACGCCTTATTAATATGCTTATAGATTATAAGAAAAAGCTATTACAGAGTATAACTGTTGATATTGAGTTACTACAGTCAGAATTAAGCATACACAGCACATGTATCAAATATGCACAGTATGATAGCATTTTGAGAAGCTCTTTGAATGAGGCCAAAAGTAATATTATGGGTACTAAACATGAGAAATATCTCAGGGACCAAAGCGACTATGATAATAATAGAGTTTACATTTGGAATAAAAAACAAAGGTCACTTACCTATAAATTTAAGAAGGATAATAAAAATAAATCTCAGGGACAAGGGGGTAAGAAGGGTCAACATACACCCAAAAAGGTCACTTTCTCTGATAGTGAGGTAGAATCTCAGGAGGATTGCAATACTGGTGCCTCCTCAGGTGATGAAAACATACAAGCACCTTCAGTCATTACAAACAAAACTAGAGATATAATTCCCAC
The DNA here is from genome assembly GCF_027579735.1 of Bombina bombina. Taxonomy (NCBI): domain Eukaryota; kingdom Metazoa; phylum Chordata; class Amphibia; order Anura; family Bombinatoridae; genus Bombina; species Bombina bombina. The sequence continues at coordinate 1,202,053,393 of NC_069499.1, read as the reverse complement.
CCCGGCACAGTCTAACACAGGTGGCAGAGGGAGAGGAAGGGGTAGACAGTCTAGATATCAAGATCTAGATAGAGCCAATGATACCCCTACACCCAATACTGCCACTACTGTGGAACGGGAGAGGGGTGAGATTGAACAGGTTTTTTCCAGGCCCCCCGCAGGACAAGAAGGGGGGGGGAGAGGTGGAGAACATTTAAAAACAAGGTTCTCAACCAGGAGGAGATATCAGGGCAGGAAGTACAACTGACACCAGTTATTAACCTTTCTAGTCATACATTGAGCAAGGTTGAGGAGAAGGTCCTGGGTTTGGGACTTAATTTTGTACCGACTGATGACTTTGACTTATTCACCACGTTAGTGGATGTGAATAAACTTATCAGATCATTAACATTAAAAAAGCATTTAAAAAATGACTTGGTTTAAAGTGTCTTTGTAGGAGATTCAGCCAAGGAAATAAGAACAAGCTTAACTTTTGAAGAATGTTGCAATGTGGTGGATTTGGAGTCATTACAGAGGGAAAATTATTATGTAGACACGGATCCCGCCCGTACAGGTACCATTGGTCCCAGATTCAGAGGTGTATCCAAATTTTACCCTATTCAGTCTAGGGGACCCATCCTGGAAAAATTCCAGAGGAGGGTGGAGGATGATTTAAACAAATTGGCATACACCTCTGGACTTGGAACGAAAGGTAACCTTAGCGCTAAAGAAAGAATTGCGCTCAAAGATTTAAGTGAAAATAAAAATCTGGTGGTGAGGGCAGCAGATAAGGGAGGGTCTGTTGTTTTAATGGATAGGGAGTTCTTCATTAAAGAAGCTCTCCGACAACTGAATGACCCTAAACAATATACCACATTAGATTTTGACCCCACCTCTAGGTTTCAAAAGGAACTCTCACACCTGATTGATGATGGGATGGAAGGGGGATTTTTTGATGATGGTACGTGTGATTACTTATATGCCAGAAACCCTAAAATTCCTACCTTCAATCTTCTCCCAAAGGTACACAAGACCTTGGAGAATGTTGAGGGCAGGCCCATCATCAGTGGGATTGGCTCAATGTTGGAACCTTTATCTAGGTGGCTAGACTCCCTTCTACAACCCCTGGTGGGGGAACTTCTTAGTCACCTGAGGGATACTAAACAGCTTCTCATAGAAGTAGAAATGATACCTTGGAAGGAGGGCTATGGCTGGTTATCAGTGGATGTCAAGTCATTATATTTGTCTATTCCACATAGATCTGGTCTTGAAGCCATATCCTTCTTTCTAAGGAGATCTACTGAGTACAGCGATGATTTCATTAGGTTTGTCATCAGAGTTACCGAATTCCTGCTTACCCATAACTTTTTTGTGTTTGAACGTGTTTTCTATCTCCAGAGGTGTGGCACAGCAATGGGAGCAAAATTTTCTCCCTCTTACGCCAACCTTTACATGGGTTGGTGGGAGCTGTGCCACATCTTTGGAGATATAAACAGGCAAAGGGGCAAAATCGTCTATTATCGTCGCTACATAGACGATTTGCTCTTCATTTGGGATGGAAGTTTAGAAGAAGCGCAAGAGTTTGTAGGGTATTTAAATGTCAATAATGCCAGTCTACAGTTTACCGATGAATTTGGGTCTTCTAGGATTAATTTCTTGGATGTCACCCTTCATGGTGAGGGATCAGAAAATGTAAAGGTTGAGCTATATAGAAAACCTATAACTAGGAAACTCTATTACATGCTCACAGTAGTCATCCTAAACAGGTTTTCAAGTCAGTTTTGAAGGGTCAGTTCACCAGGGTAAAAAGGAATTGTACCCGGGACAGTGAACACTTTAAGCATGAAACTGAACTTTTCAAAAAATTCCAAGAGAGGGGGTACCCCAGACAGGATATCATCAGGGCCCGTGAGGAAGTAAGGGCCGTAGAGAGGGCCACTCTTCTTAGTGAGAAGCCATCAGTGTGTGATGCTAAATCTGAACAGTTAACTTTTGTGACTCAGTTTAGCAGGCAATATTACCAGGTGTGTAATATTATACGCAAACATATGACATTACTCAGGGCTGATGATGAACTTACACATATTGCCACACAAAAGGTGAGGTTTGCCTTCAGAAGGGGTAAAACCATAGGCAACTATGTAGCCCCCACGCAATTGAAACAGGATGAAACTAATACATCCTCTTGGTTAAGATATAAAGGAGTCTACAAATGTAGTTATACCAGCTGCATAGCATGTGGACATGCAAAATTGGGCAATGTGTTCAGAAGCGCATACTCTGGAGAGACATTTGCACACAGGGCGCTTTTCAATTGCAGATCCACATATGCAGTCTATCTCCTCAATTGTGACTCATGTGACATCCAATACACAGGTCAAACGTCTCGACAGGTCAGAACCAGGATAAGGGAACAGATAAATTACATTAAGTCAGGCAAACTAACTACCCCCTTAGTGAACCACTTCAAGATAAAACACAATAAAGATCCAGGGACATTGTCATGGACGATTATTGAAGTGGTAAATACAAATAATAGGGGGGGTGACAGGGACAATTTACTCCTTAAGAGGGAGGTGTTTTGGCTACACAGGTTGCACACCAGGATGCCCAATGGGCTTAACTCTGAATATGATTTGATCCATTTCTGGTGTTAACCTGTGTAATTTTCCAAAAAGACACTATACGATGATATATGGATGTGGAATGTGTTTCTCCCCCTAAGCAGCCATTTACATATATATATATATATATATATATATATATATATATATATATATATATATATGTGTGTGTGTATATATATATATATATACACACACATAAGGGTGATAAGTATATCCCTATTGTCCTGGTTTCCAACATCCTCTATCTATCTTTATTATTATTATCATTATTTTCATTTTTAGAACATCATTTGTGATTCAATAGGTATTCTTTCTTAAATCACTAATTTTTTTTATTGATTTAAGTATAAACAAGGAACACAAAGGATAATATTGAGACTATAAAATTAGCTCAGGCAGTCTTATATGGTGGCGCATTCTAGAAATGTATCTATGTGAAATGCCATCTGAGCAGTGCAGATATATGTATACATGTATATGTTGATAATTTTGCATGTTCTTCCAGTTGTGTTTACAAATGTATAACAAGAATTGTTCAGTAAATATCATTATTATTATTATTAATTCAATTTTATTTATATATATACATAAAAAGGTTTATATGAAGCGGATAATATGGTTATACTATCCCAAATTAGGGCACTTGTCTAATACACAGGTGGAGGTGGGTGTTACCCACGTAGCATAAGTTTTTAACCTATCACAGGTGATCTGTCTCTTTAAATAAGTGATTAAGCTTACACCCTTCAGCTACGATTACGGCACCTGCCGAAACGCGTCAGCATCAGGGTACGTGGGGACCACCACTCCACCTTTGCCCCAGAGGTTTAAAGCTTTTTCCTATGTGTCTCCAGCTGTCTTTTTAATACTTGAATAAAGGACGCTTTGCTTTTTGTGAACTACCCGGTGCCTCTACTTGTTTATTTTGCTATTAATTAAACTACCCTAACTATTATCCTACAATTAAATTAAACTATATTAAACTATTAATTAACCTACCCTATTATACTAAAAATACATTAAACTACCAATTAAATTAACTATATTACATATTTAAAAACCTAACCTACTCGAATTATTTAAATCTACAATTAAAAATTTCTAAATTACAAAAAAATAAACACTGTTACAAAAAATAAAAACACTAAGTTAAAAAAAATAAAAAAACACAGTATTAAAAATAAAAAACCTAATCTAATAGCCATATCAAAATAACCCCTCCCCCCCAAATAAAAAACCCATAGTCTACAATAAACTATCAATGGCCCTTAAAAGGGCCTTTTACGGGGCATTGCCCCAAAGAAATCATCTCTTTTACCTGTAAAAAAAAAAAATACAAACACCCCCCCAACAGTAAAATCCACCACCCACACAACCAAACCCCCCAAATAAAAACCCTATCTAAAAAACCTAAGCTCCTCATTTCCCTGAAAAGGGCATTTAGCTCTGTTACTGCCCAGATCCTATTCTAAAAATAAAACCCACCCAAAAAAACCTTTAAAAAAACTAACACTAGGGGGGCGGAGCTAGCCAGCCTGGGAGATGGCTGCCTTTTCTTAGAGCTCCTGAGCCCTATCTGTTTGAGGACGCCATAGGCAAATGCCACACAACTATTAACAGCCACATTCTAGAGGAAATGTGAGGTGACCCAAAGCTGACCATCTTGGGAACGTTTCCCTTCAAATCTAAGGCTGCCTTTACAGCTCCGGACAAGCAACAAGTGGTTGCGGCCATCACTCAGAGACTTGTGTCACAGAGCCAAAAAGCACCACTTCGGAGCCGTAGGAACTGCACAAATCAGCTGCTCACTTACTCTCGAGCAGCATCACAGAGGAGGAGAAGGTAACGAGCGGGTTGTTCCGTTTTGCAGAAGCGGAGGTGAGTTCCGTCGCAGGCCAGAGCCTGCTCTAAAGTAAACTACGCACTATCTGTAAAGTGTGGTGGGGGACAATATTAAGGCACGCATAACACCACAGTGAATAGAGACTCTCCCCAGCACACAGATATAAATGGGGCCAGTTAAGATCTAGGACACATGTTAAATTCAAGCCTGCTCTAACAATAACAAGGCTGCCCTCCATCATGTAAATCTACTTTTATTCCTGCTCCAGCTTTAACCCCTGCACATCTATAAGCAGCACACCTCTGAAGGGAAAGCTACAGGGGAACTTTATTTATACCACTGATCATATATACCGCTTTGAGCTGGGAGGATATAAGCAAGCTTGTTTAGAGGAGATGCCTCTGCTTTTTTGAGCAGAACTGAGATCTACTAAATAAAAATAAATAGGAGGAAACTTCTTCTGTCCCACTGTCTATCACAAGGATTTTAGGCTCCTGTTCACCATTATCTTAATATAAACCTGTGGCACGAACCTCTAATAGCACAGCGTAAAAATGTCGCCAAAGAAAGGCAACAAACCTAGCAAGAACAAACAGCTGAAAACCGCATCACATACGGTGAACACGTTTTTTAAGACCTTAGAAGCTAAAACCAACACTATTGAGGAAGCTGATCCTCCTGACCAAACTTCATGTCAAAGTTCCTCTGAGTCTGACTGTGAACAACCCGCTGAAAATATCACCATACCCAAAGCCCTTTTTAATTCGATTCCCTCAAAAAAGGACTTTTCGTCACTGATTACACAAGTCAAGCAATGCATTAGGGACGAAATCTCAGACCTCAAAAAAGATATTTCGGAGATAGGACATAGAGTCGAATCACTTGAGGGCGCCCAAGATGCACATGCAGAGGCCATATCTGAGCTACACACCACTATCCAGCGGCAAGGAGTAAGCATCTCGGAGCTTGAGGACAAACTGGACAATGCGGAAAACCGCAGCAGGCGCCACAACATCAGACTGCGGGGAATTCTTGAAGCCATTTCTACGCCTGATCTAGAACAGTATTTACAAGACTTCTTCAGCGCATTAAAAAAAGAAGAAAAAAACTACAAAAATTGATATAGATAGGGCCCACAGAGCTCTACGCCCTAAACCACAAGGGGACCAACTGCCGAGAAACGTCATTGCTCGAATCACCAACTACCAAGTAAAGGAAGAACTGATGAAGCTAGCGAGGGAACAGCAACCCATCAGGCATGATAATGTGGAGATACAGGTGTTTGCGGACCTATCCCAGAGAACGCTTTCCAAGCGCAGAGACCTCAAACCGCTCACATTGCTTTTGAGAAAAAGAAATATCCCATACAGATGGGGATTCCCCTTTCACTTGATAATACTGTGGAGAGGTAGGCACCTGTCCTGCTCCTCCGTTGAAGATATCCTACCTATCTGTAAAGAGCTAGACATACAACCGCCACAATTAGAGGAAATTGCCTCTGCTCCCGACAAAGAACATAGATCCAGAGGACCCCCACCGTTACCACAGAGGAAAGAATGGATCCCGGCTCGTCAAAGGAGAGCACAAAAACCTCCCGCATCTCAGTCTCCTCCTGTGGGAGATAAAGGTTGACTTTGGACTGCTCTGGTAAATCTCATTTTTCTTTTTTCTCCACAGTGGACAAATATAGTGTTTAGAGGTGATGTGTTTTTTTTTTTTTAATCATTTTTATTATATTTCAACAGGTTTATACATTTTCATATGATTTAAAAAAAAAAAAAAAACAGAAAAAATAATAAACAAACAACTGAAAAATAAGCATCAGTAGACAATCCACAGAATATTATGCCTATAAACAAAAAGACAAAAGGAGACAAAATTTTCCTGTTAAATTATACTTTTTCTCTTTCTTTTCCCCCTCTTCCCCGTATTTTCCTATACAGGATCAGAACAAGAACAAAACCAAATATGAACCAACAACGTTCCTTCCCTCTTCCCCTCCCAGCGGTGTATATACAATAAAAAACACGAAACAACAACAACGAAAAAAAAAAAAAAAAAGGAGTGCCCCCCCCCCCCCGCCACACCAGAAAAGAGTGCAGTACATCTCATTTTACCATATTCCCAGGAGTACCATTTCTGAATTTTGAAAAGGAAATATTATTTGATCAATTTCTGGCCTTGTAAGTGATTTAATAAATGGAGCCCACTTTTTAAAGAAGAACTTGATATCTGATTCCTCATCCATATTGGTATCTCGCTGCTCTAAAATGCATTGTTTTTTAAGAAAGTTCTTGATCTCTGAAACTGTTGGTAGATTTCTTGACTTCCACTTCTTAAAGATTAAGTATCTAACTGCTAAGATAATTGAAATAATTAATTTTCCGTTAGGCCGATTTTCTTCTTGATTATTTAAACAGAATACCATCTGGGTTAGTGAAAGATCCAGAGGGGAAATTTTGAGTGACCTCTTTGCCCAGAATTCCATTTTGGACCAACACTGTCTAATCAGTGGGCAGTCCCAGATCATATGTCTCAGATCTGCAGCCTTCATAGAGCATTTAGGGCATCTATCAAAATTTGGATTTTTAAGCTTAGATGCTTTTTCAGGGGTATAATAATATCTATGAATAAGTTTTAAATGCGCCTCTCTCCAGGTGGCTGAAATTGTAGCCTGAGACACTCTACAGATGGAGGTTTTAATGAGTTGGCTATCAATATGGTCTTGTAGAACTGGATTCCAGTCCTGAACTAATTTTTCAAGAAGATATTTCCCTTTGCCATCTCCCAGTAAATGATAACATGGGGTGATTGACATCAGCCCATTCTTTACCAAGGTAAGCCACCTCCAGGTTGCCCAGGTCCCATCGCCACTTAGCTGTCCTCATCAAATCTGTAATATAATGCCTTGTTTGTAGATACGCAAAAAACTCCTTATTTGAAAGATTAAAGTTATTTTTAAGTTCATCGAACGCTTTGATGCATTTTCTCTCTTGATCCACAAAATATGTAAGTCTATCCAATCCTGAGGTATGCCAGTTTTTAATCACAGATTAGTCCAAGCCTGCCTGAAATTTGGGGTTACCTATTAGTGGTAAATATTGTGATACCTGGCAGTTTATGTCCAAAATCTTTCCTATTTTCCTCCAAGCCCTCAGAGGGTTAAGGAATGTTTTAAGTGCTCTGATCTTAATTGGCCACTCTTTGAGTTCGCAGTGTAGTAAAGCTGTAGGTAGATATGGATAGCATATATTCTCTTCAAGTTTATTATTCAATACATAATCCTTAGAGAAAATTCAATCGGCTGCAATTCGTGCCAAAAAAGCCAAGTTATAGAACCTTAAATCTGGCAATGCAAAACCTCCATAGATTTTTGAAGAAGTTAACTTATTCAATGAGATCCTGGGTCTAGCTTTTTGCCATATAAACCTCCTAAGCAGGCTGTTTATTACTCGTATATATCTCTCTAGGAGCATTAACGCTGTGTTTTGTAAACCATAAAACAATTTAGGGAAGAGAACCATCTTGAATAGTGCTATCCGTCCAGAGATTGAGAGTGGCAGACTCTCCCATCTTCTAAGCTTTTCTCTAAATGTTGATATGACTGGTAAGATGTTGAGCTTATAAAGATTTTTAGGATCACTCGGGATATTGATACCTAGATATTTGAATGAATCCTTTACTGTTCGGAAAGGAATATTACTAGGAGAGGAATTGTTTTTCCTGAGCCAAAATAATTCTGACTTTGTGGTGTTCACTTTATAGCCCGAGAAGGAACCAAATTGGTCAATAATTTGCAACAGTTTGGGAAGATTGATTTTGCTATTTGATAAATATATAAGGATATCATCTGCGTATAAAGCTAGCTTTATCTCAAAATCCACTATTTTAATACCTTCGAGTTGTTGCCTAAACGTGATTGCCAGGGATTCGATGCAGAGGTTAAAGAGAAGGGGGGAGAGGGGGCAACCCTGATGAGTTTCCCTACCTAGTACAATCTGGGAGGAAAGCAAGTTATTTACGATTAACCTTGTATGAGGCTGATTATATAACTTTTTAATAAAATCAAGAAAACTCCCTCTGAACCCAAACCTTTCTAAAGAGAGGAAAAGATGATCATATTGAACAGAGTCAAAGGCCTTCTCGGCGTCAACTGAAATAATCGCTAGGTCTGGTAAGGTTCTTCCTCCCTTCTCCCCTCCCTCCACCTCATAAAAGAAATATTCTGATGTTACCAGGATCTCTCTGAATTTTGCTGCAGAGTTTCGAGAATTTAGGAACCCGGCTTGATCTCTATGGATGATATCACCTAGTATTTTCTGGAGCCTTTGGGCCAGAATTGAAGTAAAGATCTTATAGTCAGAGTTTAATAATGCGATTGGCCTATATGACTCTCTTAGGGTTGGATCCTTCCCACTTTTCAGTATTAAAGTTGTATAGGAAGATGAAAAAGATTTTGTCACCTCTCCTCCATTCACATAAATAGAATTATATAATTTACAAAGATGTACTGTTAACTCTGAAGATAAAATTTTGTAAAATTCATTAGGTAGCCCATCCGGTCCGGAAGTTTTATTCAGGGCAAGATCTAAGATGGTTTTTTTAATTTCTTCTTCTGTAATTTGAGTATTAAGAGTTTCAGCTATCTCAACTGATATTTTGGGTACTAATATTTTGCTCCAAAAATCCTCCGCTTGGGCTGGGTCAGATGGTCTAGGGGAGTATATTTCTTGGTAGTATTTTTCCAATTCTTCCGCTATTTCCTCTTGTTTGAACACTTCCTTCTTCCCTAGAACTAATTTTTCAATTAGCGAGGGTTTTTTTTTCGCTTTTAACCAATTTAGCTAAAAGTTTCCCGGATTTATTCCTGTATTTATATAATTTAGACTGTAATTTTAGTTCTTTTTGGGTTTCTTTATATAGCAAAAAGTCATCTTTGTTTTTTTTTTGCTCTATTATACTTAGCCCAGTTGGCTGAGTTTTGATCAAGGAGAAATTTGTTATATGCATTTATTATTGTGTTTGTTAGTTCCTTTTCTCTTTGTTTAATTTTTTTTATTTAGTGTGGCCGTATAGGCTATGATTTCACCTCTTAATACCGCCTTTGCTGCCTCCCAAAATATGGCGGGGCGGTCTCTATACTCTGAATTATAGAGATCATAATCGTTGAACCTGACTCTTAGCCAATTCTTAAATTTCATGTCTGATGCTAAGTAAGTGGGGAAAAAAAACCGATATCTGATAGACATATCGGAAGTATTTTTGCTTTAATCTCAAAGGTACACAATCTCTCATCTATCAAAAAAAAGTCAATTCTCGATAGCGTTTTGTGAGCTTTGGATAAGCAGGTGTATTCTCTAACATCAGGATTTTGCATCCTCCATATGCCCTTGATGCCCAGATTTTGCATAAGTCTAGTCAATAATTTAGTTTCCAAATTATCTTTTTTATGCTTTTTTTGTTTTGTGGCTAGTCTCAGCCTATCAAGTGGGCACTGTGAAGCCATGTTGAAGTCTCCTGCGAGAATAAGATTGCCTTCCAGTATAGAGAGTATCCCAGTCTGCAATTGATTCCAAAAGTCTGGATCGAGAGTATTTGGGGCATAAACATTACACATAGTGAACATACGATTATTAATTTTTATTTTTAAAATCACTGACCTCCCCTCTGGATCTACCCCAACGTGCAGTATTTCTGCATTGATCTTTTTCCCCACCAAAATGGCGACCCCTCTCTTCCTCCCTTGTCCTGATGAAGCAATTACCTCCTTGACCCATGATGTTTTTAATTTTAATACCTCCTCTGAACTAAGATGTGTTTCCTGGAGGAAAGCTATATCTGTCTTCATTTTTCTTAATTGAGTAATAATTGATTTCCTCTTTATAGGCGTGGTGATACCTCCTACATTCCAGGATACTATTTTAAAATTCGCCATTTGTTCCAGTTAGTAGTGGGCGAGATTGATGCTGGTGAGGAGGGGGGGGCACCAACAACAAGAACAAACAAGACGAACACAGAAAAAAGGAAAAGAAAAAAAAAAAAAAAGGGGAACACACACCTTTAGTGTTCTTAGCAACTTTCCCTATCATCTTTTACTTGAGCTTAAGGGAAAATAACAACCAGGGATAAAAGATCACATAAAACCCCTTTATTTACTCACTAGAGTTTAATTGACTCAGTAATTTTTCTGCATCGTGTGCATTTTCAAACACATAGACTTCTCCCTTAACAAAAACCTTAAGTTGGTGGGATAGTTCATTAAGGCCTTATAGCCCTGCTGAATAAATTTGGAACAAATTGGAGCCAAATTTTTTCTCTTGGATGATGTTTCTACTGAATAATCTTGGAATATGAGAATCTTGCTCTCCTTAAACATAATAGGTTGATTCTTGCGGAAACATTGAAGAAGGGTTACTTTATCATTATAATTAAGTAATTTGGCTATTACTGGCCTAGGTCTATTATTGCCTCTATTATCAACCTGTGTCTTCCCTATTCTGTGTGCCCTTTCTACTACTATTTGAGAATTGCTGGGAGGTATCTTGAGTAGCTGTGATAATGTAACTGTGATAAATGAGTTTAAATTCTCAGGTTGTTTTTCCTCTGGCACTCCAATAATACGAATATTGTTTCTTCTGGCCCTGTTTTCTAAATCTTTGATTTTGGTTTGCATTTTAGACAAAGTGGCTGCTGTAGATTCTATACTTGAGCTGTGAGTGGTAGTGAGATCCTCAAGATCGGATACTCTTTGTTCCACTTCATTAATTCTGCTAGTGAACTGCCTCAGTTCTTGGGATAGCGATATGATCTCTTGTTTGATCTCTGCCCGAAGTGCATCAAATTTGGGATTTAAGGCTTCTGCAATACTTGTTACTAATGCCTGCATGTTAAAGGCTTCATTGATGATTGAAGTGTTAATGGGGATGGACTGTGTCTCAGTGAGCATCTCTGTTGTATTTTTGTTTCTTTTCTCTCTTGATTTTGCTGCCATGGCTGGCGGGGGAGTCCGCGAGTGGCTGTGAAGAAATTTGTCCATGTGCCGTAAAAATAATCTAGGAAGTGATCCACTTGTGCCGGAAAAAAAAAAAAAAAAAAAAAGGGGGGTTCAGTGATTCCGATTAGGGGGGGAAATGGGGTGAAGGTGCAGGGGGTGAGGAGGTGAGGGTAAAGGGAGTGTGTGCTCAATTTAATCAGTGATAAATATAATTACTGTGTACAAGAGTCCCCACGTCAGCCAGAAAGCCCGCGTTGTTTAACTTTGGAGAGACTTACCTAAGGGATAGATCCCAACTAGCCCCTGCTTATATTAAGACTGAGTCTTTCACAGTTTTTACAGGTGAAGCCTAGTATTTCTCTAATAAGATTAAAGTTCCCTATTCAGGCCCAATAAGATTAGCTTGAATCTCCTGTTATTAGTACTATGTTAAGCCTTCCTTATCTCTGTGGCTAAAGAACAGAAAAAAGCTTGTGCCCTATTTTGTACTACCCGTGTTTACAATAAAGCAGGGTGATATTAAAACAACAGGCCAGCTTATCAATATTGATCCACAGTGCAATCTGTTTGACCTTTCTCCCTCCTTCCCCTCTCCTCCCTCCTTTCCCCTCTTTCTTCTTGTCCTCTTCCTTTAAAAAGAGAGTTGGCTATAAGCAGCCAATAGAAGAAAATATTTTCTAGTGTCTAAGATAAAGGCAGCTTCAATTAACTTATGCTCTATATCTTGAGATCCTTAAGACTGTATAATAATATTTCAAACAGAACAATTCAATTTCTATTTCTATTACAGAGAAAAAAAAACAAAAAAAACAAACAGTCCTGTAAAAATTTTAGTAATCTAGCAACATCAAATAGCATCAACAAATGAGAATTAATACCACATTATTTGCATTTTCTTTCTTATTGTTTGGAGAGAGTTGAAAAAAGATTAGGTATGTTTTATATAAAGAATACTTTATATATTTATTTCTCTGGGCCCAATGTAAATGAGGGTTTGCCCAGAGTAGTGATTATAGGGACAGAGACTAGACTGGAAAAGAGGAAGGAGGAAAAAAAGAAAAAGAAAAAAAAAGAAAGAAAAAAACAGAAAACAAACAAACAAAATAATTAATTGCAGCCTATGTTTGGCGAAGCAAAAATAAAAAAGAACCACATCCTAATTCTTAAACAGTAAAGCAAGTTTGTACAGGAGTTCTGATTTCCTAGGACCTTATCAATTCCCAGTATGGGACAAGACAACTCTAATGCATGAGGAGATATCTATCTATTGACTTGTTATTTTACAAACAAAAAAGCATACAGCATTGTCCAAAAAAAAAAAAAAGAAAATGGGAGAGAAAAAAACAACAACAAAAAAAAACAAGAAAAATAAACACTAAGAAAAACTCTTTGCAGAAAAAAATGGAAAATTGGTAGCGCATGCATTTAATAACAACACAGAGTTCTTTCTTAATCCAATAGTTCTTTTCAGGAATTAATGCAAGAATTGGTGAGATAGAAGCAACCTGATGACAATGTTCTCCTTAAGTAATCTATATTATGCTTCACATTTCCCCATACTGTGTAGATGTAAGAAAGTCCACTTGGTTTTTATTGGATGAACTTTCCTTTCCCCTTTCTTCCCCTTCTTCTCAGGAAAAAGGCTGATATGTATACTAAAGGAACTGTACCATGGCCCCCTCTACTCCCCTTTTTCACCTGTCCAGCTGCTTATAGCGTTGGTTTCTTTCCTGGGGTATGCAGATCTAAATTTATGCCCATAGGGTAAACTCACCTCTCTTCACCAGCTGCCCGCCGCGGCTTAGGCTATCGTGATGGATGAAATTCTTTACAGGTGCGGTGAACGGTTGCTTCTGTTGGCTAGCTCCCAGACTTCGATGCCTTGTCTCCGCCAGCCAACAATCTCCCTCTCTCTCGCGCAGCACCGGTGGGAGAGAGAGGGGAGAAGTGATAGGGCCAACCCCTCAAACGCAGGGGCTCCTTTCTTGATTTGCGGTTCTCCACTAGGATAGCACTGACTCCACGCAGCACCGGTGGGAGGGGGATGGTTCAGTCAGTACAGCAGTCAAGCCTCAACAGGTCACTCCAGAGGGAAGGACTCCCTCAAAAACCAAGCACGACTCTGAGCCTCTCGAGAAGGGAAGACCCACACGCGCTGCTCAGGTAAGTAAAGATAGAGGAGGAATTTTGACCGCAGCGGGCCAGCTTACTTGCGCTGAATTAGATGCCTTTACTCCTCCAGCATCGCGAGACCTATCCTCAGCTCTGCTCGTTACACCGCACCTAGTGGAAGGAAAAAACAACTTATGTGAGCCGCGGTTGGCAGTGAGAGGTGAGATCAAGGCTCCTATATGCTCCTTAATGTCGTCTGTATTCTGTAGGGCTTGTAGGTATGATCTTTAACTCTGGCGGGGGAGGAACAGGGGGATCTTTGTGAATCTAGCGGGGTCTCTTTTAGCTTGGCCTCTGCTTCCTTTCCGTTGCCGGTAGAGAAACTGTTGATTTCCCAGCTGGTTTTATCCTTGTTCAGGCACTTTGTATGCTGGTTATGCCAAGTGGCAACTTAGGTGTCTGTTCTTTGGTTTGGGGGTTCTGCTTCCCTTCGTTCCCTCTTACTATAACAGCGAGATGGCGTTTTTCCGCTGTTCTGGTTCCAAAAGCGATGACTCAGGCTGTCCCAGTAGCTACCCCTTGGAGTGAGGTATGGCGCGAAGATAACCGCCAGCAGCTGTAGGGTTGGAGCAGGCAGCTCAGCAACACATGCTTGCTCCTCCTCCACCGGAAACCTCGAGGTGATGTGTTTCTTAATTTAACAATGTACCTCCAAGTTCAAACTAGATAATATTGTTCGTATTACCACCACAAATTGTTTTTCAGGTCATCTTCACAGTATTGCATTGACTGATGATTACTTACTGTTGACTGTTAAATGTTTCTGAATGTTTTATGTTTTATTGTTCTCATCCAGTTGGGAGAATTTCTCCTTTAAGTTAGAAATGTTCTATATATTGCTAGTAAAAAGTGTATCTTGTCTACTACTTCTCTCTGTCTTTGTGTTTATGTTTTCTTTTCTTTCTACTCCTTCTACTTCTCTTTCCTCTTGCTGTATGCAGTCCACACCCGTGCCGGTCCATATTACATATCCTCTGCCACCTGAGCTGACAAAGCTTACACTCTCACTTTAAATGAGTAACCACACATCTCTGAATATAGTTATCTTCACGCAAAATGTTAAAGGATTTAATTGCCCACACAAAAGGAGAATGGCCATTAATGATCTTCAGAAAAAAGGCGGGCATATACTGATGCTTCAAGAAACACACTTTAAATCCAAAAATATTCCCAAATACTTCTCCCCGCATTACCTACAACACTACCATAGAACAAATCCTAACAAGAAAGTCAATGGAGTCAGTATTTTGATTCATAAATCCTTACCATTCACTAAAACACGGTCCATCTCAGACAGGGAGGGAAGATACATTTGCCTAAAGGGTTTGCTATTCGGCAAACCGGTAACGCTACTAAATGCATATGCCCCTAATTCCAAACAGGACAAGTTTATATATTCAATTTCCAATATAATTATGAAAGAAGCTAAAGGCTCCCTTATTGTTGCAGGAGATTTCAATTTTCCTCTAGACCCCACAGTAGATTGTTCGAATCCAAAATCTAGAGCCAAAGTTCCAAATCTCGCCAAAATTTGGCAGAAATTTAAAATTTTGGGCCTACACAATGTGTGGAGATATTTCAACCCCCAAAAATGTGATTACACTTTTTTCTCACATCCCAACCGTAATTACTCTAGGCTGATTATATTTTGGTTGACCACCTAGTCTTATCCCACTCCAGGCGATCACACATAAAACACACCTCCTGGTCAGACCACTCCTTGGTCTCATGTGCTATTAGATGGCCTTCAGCCCCGCTCAGGGCCTTCCAATGGAGGTTAGACGACTCCATCTTACTAGACCCAACCCAGACCAAGCTCTTCTCAAAACACATAAAAGACTATTTTGCCCTCAACACCACACCAGGTATGAATACGGCAACCATTTGGGAAGCCCATAAGTGCACTATGAGAAGAGAATTTATTAAAGCTAAAGCGCAAACCAAAAGGAAAAGCAGAGCAGAGATAGAACTCCTATCCTCAGAAATAAATAACTTAGACTATGCCCACAAAGTTAACCCCCTAGATAATGTCATCCTGGAGGAACTTAGAACAAAGAGGGACAAGCTTAACTCCATCCTACAAATTAAATCTCAAAGACAATTACTCTTTCTCCAACAAAATTTCTATAGAGAAGGTAACAAACCAGGGAAATATCTCGCGAGGGTCCTAAAAAAACAACAGCAGAAAACATATGCAGAAAACAGCAGAAATCGGCACAAGGTAAACACATAGAAGACACCAACTCCATAGCGAATGAATTTAAAACATTCTACCATAAACTATATAATTTATTTTCTAGCAGGGACCCTCAAAGACACCTTCAACTATGTAACCAATACCTTGACAATATCCCGATTCCCCACCTTACCCCTGAGCAGTGTGAGATGCTGGATCAACCCATACTTCCATCAGAAGTGCAAGATGTGATAAAACATTTAAAACAAAATAAGGCCCCTGGCCCTGATGGATTTATGGGTCTATATTATAAAACGTTTGCTAATTTCCTAATTCCACATTTAACAGCCCTATTTAACTAAATCTCACCTTCAAGCCCCTTTCCTGACAGTATGCTACAGGCCAATATTTCCGTTATAGCCAAACCTGGCAGACCCCCAGATTCTCCTGCTAATTATAGACCTATTTACTTGCTCAATGTTGACCTAAAATTATACACTAAGATTCTAGCCACCCGAATTAATCGATTCCTACCGTTAACCCCTTAAGGACCAGCGACGTACCCTGTATGTCGCTGGCCTTTTTTTGGGACTTGATTGTTTTATAGCGCGGTCTTCCCGCCAGCGTTGACACTGCTTTATTCCACAAAGCCTTCTGGAGGGAGGGCATTAATAGCGTGTTCTTGCTAGACTTGTGCTATTATGTCCTGGAAAACCCCTTAACGACCAGTGACATACAGGGTACATTGTGGTCATTAAGGGGTTAATAATCCATCAGGACCAAGTTGGCTTCGTGCCCCATAGAGAGGCCGAAGATAACACAGTTAAAGTCCTTAACCTTCTTGAGTTCATTTCCCAGAATAAATCCCCGACTGTCTTCCTATCGACTGACACCGAAAAGGCATTCGACAGACTAGACTGGACGTACCTCCAAGAAACCTTGAGACGATTACATTTCCCAAACTCTTTCGTTCACAGAATATTTGCCTTATATGCTAACCCAACTGCGCAAATAAGGATAAATGGCACACTCTCTGATCCCTTTGAAATCAGAAATGGATCTAGACAGGGATGCCCTCTTTCCCCTCTCCTATTTATCTTATCCCTAGAACCACTAGCCATTAAAATAAGACGTAACAACCAAATCCAGGGGATTACTATTGGCAAACAATCCCATAAATTAGCGATATTCGCAGACGATATACTTCTAACTCTCACAAACCCTCTTCCCTCTCTCCATTCAACCATTTCAGAATTAGACCTTTACGGGAATGTTTCCAACTTCCTAGTTAACGTGACAAAATCTGAATATCTGCCTATCAATCTTTCCAACCAAACTCTAGACTCATTAAAACTGTTGTGCCCCCTCAAACAGCAGACAAAATATTTAAAATATTTGGGTATCCGCATCACCCCTGATATGGCAGATCCCTGCACGCATAATTATAGTAGCCTAATCTCAGAATTGAAGACCCTCACATCTGCCTGGCTTCCCAAAAACATTTCATGGTTGGGCAGAATACATGGCACAAAAATGACCCTACTTCCGAAAGTACTATATTTGCTTCAAACACTCCCTATTCCTGGTACTCATAAAGATTTAAATATCTTACAAAAAATCATAAACGACTATATCTGGAGGCGCAGAGCTCCAAGAATTAATAGAAACACACTATATAAACCCACCAGCGATGGGGGCCTAGGGGTCCCGCATCTTCGTTCCTATAAGCTTGCAATTTCCCTGCAGAGAATTGCTGATTGGTGCAAACTAGAAAGCCCAAATTCCAAAATTTGGGTCCAAATTGAAAATTCGCTATCAACATCACATAAGCTTGATGATATATGCTGGAACCCTGCGTATTTTAATAGACACGCTATATCATCCTCTTCACTAACAAATGAAACGTAATCAGACTGGAGACAAATCTGTAAAGCACCAAATAAAATATCTTTTAGATACTCCCCTCTCACCACTATCATAAATAACCCAGAATTCCCCCCAGGCATAAACCAAGTCTTCCCACGCCTTCTAAACCCTATTAAGTCTCTCCCCATGCATTTATTAACAGACAATACCCGCGTCCTTAAAACTAAAAATCAATTAGACACCTTGAACCACCCATTTCTGGTTTCCTGGCTTAGGTTACATCAAGTGAGACACTATGTAGCTACTCATAAATTTAGGAAAGACCTGATAAGATCTCCTACCCCCTTTGAACAAATATGTATATCCGGAGAATATACCCCGGGAACAATCTCCAAACTCCATAAATTAATCCTCTCCAAAACATTTCCTCTCCTCCCCTCTTTCACAAAAAAGTGGGACTTAGAACTTAAGACTAACACTCCACCCAAACTCTGGACACGTAGATTTGATAACCTAGCACACTCAGCACACTCAATTCAGGCAAAAGAGACTAACATCAAAATAATGATGAGATGGTACTTGACTCCAAAAAGGTTAAAATCCATATATAAGAACGCCTTGATATACTGCTGGAGAGGCTGCAGGCAGGAAGGACACAATTCCCACATCTGGTGGGAATGTGACCATATAAGACCTTTCTGGTCTGGAGTTTTTAAAAACATCAACAAAGTACTAGGCACACATATATCCCCCACTCCAGATTTAGTTCTATTATGTCAACCCCTGGCTATCACCTGCAAAATATGAAAGCACCTATACCAACTAATGCTAAATGCAGCAAATCAGTTAATCCCTAGAAAGGGGAAATCCACACTAATACCCACCATGCAAGAATGGAAAGCGCTAGTACATAAAACTTTGCTCTTAGAGAGATTTCATTATTTTAAATTAGGTTAACTCTCCTTTTATCACAATATGCAGTTTTTGTGGGAATCCTTTATTCATGCAGATTCACAGGCTCATTCCAGCTAATTGCGCCATAACAAAACATCTATACCTTCTTCAATATCCTAAGCTCATTTTCTCAATGTTACCATATTTTTCGGGTGGGTGATGGGGGCTGGGACGGACGAAGCAACTAGAAACTTAAAAATTGAAACTTTGATACTCTAGCATTCCTGTTTTCTTCTCTTTTTCTTTACTTTCCTTCTTTAATGTATGTTAATTATCTTTGAGAAAGGTTTACTTTTGTTGACATTAAAACAGAAGGTACCTACAGAATATTTAGTTGCGAGGAACTCACACTATCACTCAAATTGAACATGGACACCAACAGCCCTCTCTTTGAAATATCTAGGGTTCCTTTATGCATAACTATTACAGGAATCCCCAACTTCACAGAACCCTAATGTCTTAGCGTTGGATGAAGTAACATATGGACAACGGGCTGATGAGACAATCACACATTGTGGGTTTTTCTTCACGTCATATAAATGTCTCAACATGGTATTAATCTGTCAAAGCTGTTTATGTAACAATACAACTGTAAACTGATTGTTTAATTTGTGTTAATCCTTTGATTTGAATTGAAAATTGGATGTGCCTACTCCTGACAGTGAACCACATATATTGTGTACTTAATACTGTGAAAATATAACTCATAAGCTAGGTTACAAAAAAAAAAAAAATTGAAATAAATAAAGATATAGTGGCATATGTATCAAGCCTGCAGGCTCGCCAGAAACAGCAGTTATGAAGCAGCGGTCACAAAGACCACTGCTCCATAACCTGTCCGTCTGCTCCGAGCAGGCGGACACACATCGCCGGAAATCAACCCGATCGAGTACGATCAGGTTGATTGACACCCCCCTGCTGGCGGCCCATTGGCCACGAGTCTGCAGGGGGCAGCGTTGCACCAGCAGCTCTTGTGAGCTGCTGGTGCAATGCTGAATATGGCAAGCGTATTGCTCGCCGTATTCAGCAATGTCTGTCGGACCTGATCCGCTCTGAGCCACTCACTAAAGTGATCCGACAATGCTAGCTAGTCAGTATGTATATCAACCAGCTAAAGTAAAAACCAGTATAAAGCATGGAGTGATCAAGATACTAAAACAAATATAAATATATATAAGTTCTCCAACAATATAGACTAAAATATGCACTCATATACAGAAATAAAGTCCATAATGTTCATATATATATATATATATATCACTTATCGTATATAGCAACGCTATTCTCTGGGGCAGATAGTGGTGTCCCACAAACTTGATAGCGAGCAAAGATAAAGTCCCATATAACCAGGGCTGATGATAATCTCTCCTGCACCAGGTGGATGATGAGTCTGCGGCTTGCTGCTTCTTCAGGACAATAGTTTGTGTATAGTACTGCAGTATCAAAAAAGAGAAGAAAAAAGAAGGCGCCACAATACTGCAATATCAGTGGTGTTGGCAATAACCCCCACTCCAATCCGTTGTACTTACAGGATATCAAGCACTTGATAAGTGCCACAACAGCATTCTGAGCTCTTATAGTCGCTATATATAGTCAGACTATTCCCCGTACTCTCCGGACTCCTCGGTGTAGTGAATGTAGCTGTGTACTCAACACAGATGCACATAAACTGAGGATTTGTCTGGTCAAACCAAACAGTGTATTCAGGTTATTGTCACAGAAGTTACCGCAACTTCAGCTCAGTTTGACTAAAAGGCAGCTTAGTACATTAAGAATCCGTGGAAAAGTCTCATATAGTTAAAAGACTTTATTAAAAACAATGTTAAAACACGACGTTTCACAATCTTACAATGATCGTTTCATCAGGTGAGTTACATGTTTAATTATCCATGGATTTAAATACGCTTGTAAGCGTCCTAGAAGTTGCACTGTGCAACCGCAAATTTTTTCCCTCTCTGTAAAACCAATCATAACACATTCTGAAGAGACCAATCACAAAGTGTTTACGCAACACACCTCCGTAATATGGAGAATAATGTATCAAAAATGAGCAACAATGGTATCAGTCACTTTGTATTCAGAACTGTAACAGAGAGGCATTAAAGCCTATTTAGCGCTGTGTGAGTATGTTGTATTAAAAATCATAGGAACTTATTTGGCGCTATAATTTATTTATGCTAAATTGCCAGAAACCTCGCGATTGCACACAGTACATCCCCTTACAATCTAACTATATTGATTTCTGCATCACACTTAATGTTTAATGTTTCTAACCGAGCCGAAAAAATAAGGCATAATCAATCCCCAAAGTCCTACCTAGAAGTGCACATCTATCCATGACACTACCCTTTTATAATCATATCAAACGAATAATGATCCCACTTTGATATCTAGATCATCAGTCTAACATACAGTCAAGACAACATAGATACTGACACGGTCTTAATTGTCATCAGACCTGCATGATCTCTTCCTAACCTAACAATGGATCGTGCAAACCGATTATAACGATCCCATCAATAATGATCAATGTTATCGAGTCCTCCTAATGTTTACCTAATACGTATTTATAACTGATGATATACAGGAAACCTCTCCCCTGGTATAAGTATAATTGTAAAAACATAATTAATAGGTGGTGGTACCCTAAGGATGACTCACTACTGTAATGGATATACGAGATATTGGCCACAAAAAATCAATATACATAGTTCAACCACATGTGATACAGTATCCTAGATTAGAGCAGTTGCAATGACCTAACATTATTAATATGCTATATAGTGGTCAAAATGTAGTTATACATCTATCCACCTAATGTCAACTACAATTAAGGGACCTCAAAGAAAACGAATGTTCTGGTTTCTTGAGTCCCCCCCAAAAAATTGCCCAAGATTGCACAAGCCTATTATAGAGATCTGTCCCTCTAAAATACTGTGCTGTATGAATATATCAAATCCTAAAGGGTACTCTCACAAATACATATAGTCGTATTGGACTGAATAAACTCCTCTGTTAAAGGTGGGCTATGAAATATATATAAATAACTACTGGCTTTTCCGACATATTCTGAAACACTCCCATATAATATCAATGTTGATAGACATATATATATGGGGTTCTCAATATATATCTTATAATAGGTAAACATTATTAAGAATAAATTATTTATTTCCTCTAATAATTGTAATATATGTCACTAATGATTAAAAGCAGCCATTTCGATGTTCTCATTTAACCCATATGGATTCAGAGTCTTCATCCTCGAAATCCAGTAGGTTTCTCTTTGCCTGAGGTGAAGAAATCTATTCCTACCCTATTTTGAAGAGACTTGTTCTAATGGATAAATTCTGAAAATATTTGTTTCCCCATTATGGCATTTATTGCCATGTCTGGGGATACTATGGTTTTTAGTTTTATTTTTAAGATTTCTCATATGCTCCCCCCACCTCTTTTTCAGGGGTCTAGAGGTCCTTTCAATATATTGGACCCCACATTTACACTCTAAAAGATATACAACGAAACAAGAATCACAGGTAAAATGTGTATCTATCTCAAATGTTTCTTTGGTAGCATAGGAGGTCACAGTCATTTCTTTCCCTGGTGTGAAATCACAAAGACCACATAGGGCTCTTTTACATTGATAGAAACCAGATTTTACCAATCCTTTCTTACTTTTATTCTTCCCTATAGATCCTAATTGACGTTTTTTGTCATCAAGATTTTACTAGGAGCCAATTTATTTTTAATAGTATTAGCTCTTTTAAATGTCCAAACTGGTCTTTCATCTAGACAGTTTTTTAATATTGGTTCACCTTTAAGTATAAACCAATATTTATTGAGTATATTCTTAATTTTTCTAAAGTTGTTATTATATTGAGTAATAAATCTCAACCCTTTTTTATTTATATTGTTATTATTATTTCCCTTCTCCTTGTCATCCATTGGTTTTTTATGTTCTTTATTAATATTATTAACTCCATTAATCATAGTTTCCTCTAGATCCTTTTGTTTTGTGGTTTTATTAATCAAATCATCTCTATCCCTGTTTCGGGCTCTAATATAACTTTCCTCTATTAGTTCCACGAATCTCTTTTTCAAAAGCATTGATTGGTCCTCAAAAGTTTTCAGGTCCGTACAATTTCTTCTGATCCTACAAAACTGATTAAATGGAATATTAGTTTTCCAAGGTTTATAATGGTTTCTATTATAATTTAAATAGCTGTTGGTGTCTACAGTGTTAAAATGAGTCTTGGTAGTAATATTACCATTAATGTCCCATCCTAAACATAAATCTAAAAACTCAATGGATTTATCTCCTATTTGGTGAGTAAATTCAATTCCCATATAATTCTTATTTAATAAATTCACAAAATTAACTGCTTCCAATTTAGTACCTTCCCAGATGAACAACAAATCATCAATGAAACGGCCATAGAAGACCAGGTTCGTCTTATGGGGGGTGGAATAGATGTATCTTTCCTCAAAAATCCCCATAAAGAATTTAGCAAAACTTGGGGCGAACCTGCTAACTTGTATTTGGGGATTTTTGAGGAAAGATTATATCCATTACAGTAGTGATGTATATCCATTACAGTAGTGAGTCATCCTTAGGGTACCACCACCTATTAATTATGTTTTTACAATTATGCTTATACCAGGGGAAACATGAGGTCTTTTAGATGTTGAGAGGTTTACTGTATATCATCAGTTATAAATACGTATTAGGTAAACATTAGATATGTGCAATTCGGTTCGGAAATTCTGAAAATTCTGAAAATTCGGCGATTCGGATCGAACCGAATTTCCGAATTAAAATACTGCCGAATTTCGCGAATAAATCCAAATTACTTCGGATTTATTTGGTAAATTCGGATGGCCATGGATTACACTAGTAGTGTACAGTATATTAGGTTATATCACTCTGCTATGGGTTACACCTAATATACAGTACATAATACTAGTCTAATCCCACCTAACACTTACCGAAATTCCGAATTTCCAAACCAAACCGAATCGAACCGAATCCAGACGAATTTCTTCGAATCCGAATGAATCAGAAACGAATCGATTCAAAATTTTCCGAATTCGAATCGATCCGAACCGAACTTCGAAAAATACCGAATTGATCCGAACCGAACCAAATTTTTTCACCATGCACATGTCTAGTAAGCATAAGGAGGACTCGATAACATTGATCATTATTGATGGGATCGTTATAATCCATTTGCACGATCCATTGTTAGGTTAGGACGAGATCATGCAGGTCTGATGACAATTAAGACCGTGTCAGTATCTATGTTGTCTTGACTGTATGTTAGACTGATGATCTAGATATCAAAGTGGGATCATTATTCATTTGATATGATTATAAAAGGGGAGTGTCATGGATAGATGTGCACTTCTAAGTAGGACTTTGGGGATTGATTATGTCTTATTTTATCGGCTCGGTTAGAAACATTAAACATTAAGTGTGATGCAGAAATCAATATAGTTAGATTGTAAGGGGATGTACTGTGCGCAATCGCGAGGTTTCCGGCAATTTAGCATAAATAAATTATAGCGCCAAATGAGTTCCTATGATTTTTAATACAACATACTCACACAGCGCTAAATAGGCTTTAATGCCTCTCTGTTACAGTTCTGAATACAAAGTGACTGATACCATTGTTGCTCATTTTTGATACATTATTCTCCGTATTACGGAGGTGTGTTGCATAAACACTTTGTGATTGGTCTATTCAGAATGTGTTATGATTGGTTTTACAGAGAGGGGAAAATTTCACGGTTGCGCAGTGCAACTTCTAGGACGCTTACAAGCGTATTTAAATCCGTGGATAATTAAACATGTAACTCACCTGATGAAACGATCGTTGTAAGATCGTGAAACACCATGTTTTAACATTGTTTTTAATAAAGTCTTTTAACTATATGAGACTTTTCCACGGATTTTTAATGCACTAGGCTGCCTTTTAGTCACACTGAGCTGAAGTTGCGGTAACTTCTGTTACAATAACCTGAATACACTGTTTGGTTTGACCAGACAAATCCTCAGTTTATGTGCATCTGTGTTGAGTACACAGCTACATTCACTACACCGAGGAGTCCGGAGAGTACGGGGAATAGTCTGACTATATATAGCGACTATAAGAGCTCAGAATGCTGTTGTGGCACTTATCAAGTGCTTGATATCCTGTAAGTACAACGGACTGGAGTGCGGGTTATTGCCAACACCACTGATATTGCAGTATTGTGGCGCCTTCTTTTTTCTTCTCTTTTTTGTACGTGTGTCTGTGTTTATATCTGTGTGTTCACATATATCGGTTTATGGGTGTCTGTGAGTATTTGTGTATGTATATATGTATCTGTGTGCGTGCATGTGTACCTGTGTGTGTATATGTCTGTCTGTGTGTACAGTGGGGCAAAAAAGTATTTAGTCAGCCACCAATTGTGCAAGTTCTCCCACTTAGGAAGATGAGAGAGGCCTGTAATTTTCATCATAGGTATACCTCAACTATGAGAGACAAAATGTGGAAACAAATCCAGACAATCACATTGTCTGATTTGGAAAGAATTTATTTGCATATTATGGTGGAAAATAAGTATTTGGTCAATATCAAAAGTTCATCTCAATACTTTGTTATATATCCTTTGTTGGCAATGACAGAAGTCAAACGTTTTCTGTAAGTCTTCACAAGGTTGTCCAACACTGTTGCTGGTATGTTGGTCCATTCCTGTATGCAGATCTTCTCTAGAGCAGTGATGTTTTGGGGCTGTCATTGGGCAACACAGACTTTCAACTCCCTCCAAAGGTTTTCTATGGGGTTGAGATCTGGAGACTGGCTAGGCCACTCCAGGACCTTGAAATGCTTCTTAAGAAGCCACTCCTTTGTTGCCCAGGCGGTGTGTTTGGGATCATTGTCATGCTGAACGACCCAGCCACGTTTCATCTTCAATGCCCTTGCTGATGGAAGGAGGTTTGCACTCAAAATCTCACGATACATGGCCCCATTCATTCTTTCATGTACATGGATCAGTTGTCCTGTTCCCTTTGCAGAGAAACAGCCCCAAAGCATGATGTTGCCACCCCCATGCTTCACAGTAGGTATGGTGTTCTTTGGTTGAATCTCAGCATTTTCTCTCCTCCAAACACGACTAGTTCTGTTTCTACCAAACAGTTCTACTTTGGTTTAATCTGACCATATGACATTCTTCCAATCTGCTTCTAGATCATCCAAATGCTCTCTAGCATACTTCAGACGGGCCCGGATATGTACTGGCTTAAGCAGGGGGACACGTCTGGCACTGCAGGATCTGAGTCCCTGGCGGCATAGTGTGTTACTGATGGTAGCCTTTGTTACGTTGGTCCCAGCTCTCTGCAGGTCATTCACTAGGTCCCCCTGTGTGGTTCTGGGAGGTTTGCTCACCGTTCTTGTGATCATTTTGACCCAACGGGGTGAGATCTTGCATGGAGCCCCAGATCGAGGAAGATTATCAGTGGTCTTGTATGTCTTCCATTTTCTAATTATTGCTCCCACAGTTGATTTCTTCACACTAAGCTGCTTGCCTATTGCAGATTCAGTCTTCCCAGCCTGGTGCATGTCTACAATTTTGTTTCTGGTGTCCATCGACAGCTCTTCACCATAGTGGAGTTTGGAGTGTAACTGTTTGAGGTTGTGGACAGGTGTCTTTTATACTGATAATAAGTTCAAACAGGTGCCATTAATACAGGTAATGAGTGGAGGACAGAGGAGCCTCTTAAAGAAGAAGATACAGGTCTGTGAGAGCCAGAAATCTTGCTTGTTTGTAGGTGACCAAATACTTATTTTCCACCATAATATGCAAATAAATTATTTCCAAATCAGATAATGTGATTGTCTGGATTTGTTTCCACATTTTGTCTCTCATAGTTGAGGTATACCTATGATGAAAATTACAGGCCTCTCTCATCTTCTTAAGTGGGAGAACTTGCACAATTGGTGGCTGACTAAATACTTTTTTGCCCCACTGTATGTATCTGTGTGCATGTATGTGTGTGTGTTTATGGGTGTCTCTATGGTTGTGAGTATATGTCTGTCTGTGTGTATGTATCTGTGCGCGTGTATGTATGTGTGTTTATGGGTGTCTGTATTTGGGAATTTCTGTATATGTATTTGTATTTGAGAGTGTGCACACGTGTGTATTTATGGGTGTCTGTGTGTTTGTATGAATCTGTGTGTTAGCTTGTTGGAGTGAGTGTGAGTGAGAGAGTGTGTGTGTAAGATAGAGAGTGTGTGAGAGTGTAAATGTTGTGTTTATACACTATTATACGTAGTGTGTACTCAGAAAAAAAAATTGCTGTGCTGTGCTCGTGTTTGACCTGAACTAAAGGTGGCAACTTTAGTTGTGGGGTTACAAGGTGTTAAGTGTTCTGCAGAGAGTTCTAATTAAAGTGTTTTATGCTAGCTACAGCTATAAAACAGAGCAGATTACACAAAACACAGGGTGTGGATTATACAGCTTGAGGCAGTAAAGGCAGAAACATTGTGTAACGTTATTACTCTATTAAGTTCTTGCCACCTTTTGTCTCATCTTATTATCATCTGTCTCTGTGTTTTTGCCTGCATTTCATTTTCCATTTTAGCTTTTTCACTCTATGGGATCAATTTATTAAAGCGTCAACTAATAATACGCTTGAATTCCGCTTCGTATTTGTCGCAAGATTGATTCGCCGTAGTTATCAAAGCATCAAGATCAGCAAATGTTGACATTTGTGACATAAAATACGATCCCACAATCTCAATCCGACGCAGATCGATGCTTGCGTCATTACAGATGTTTCGAATTCACATTTGACTCTATTTGACACTTTTCCCAATTTATTAAACACTTAACAGGTACACTTGCGTCTATTCCGATGCAGCGTACCGAGTTTTTAATCCGCCACCCTTGAGGTCGCGGATGCTATAGAACTCAATGGGAGTCTGAAAACACAAAAAGCTTATGTTCGATGCTGCAAGAGAATGAAGTATATTACATAATAAAAGTAAATTAGAAACTCTATTAAAATTGTATACCCTTTCTAAATCAAACAATTTTATTGCTCCACTTTTGGTGCACTAGTAGATATAGGGATAAAAATGAGACATTACTACTGATGGATTATGCTACAAATTTGTCTCTCATTACAAAGCAAGGGGACAATATTTCTAGAAATTTGTTGAAAAGTTTTGCCCGAAACATGTCGCACTAATAGATATAGAGATAATAAATTAAATCAATACACAACATAATATAGCTAACTTTCTTTTTATTTTTTGTAAAAAATCTATGTGCACCATGTTTAAGCCATGTAATACAAATCCCAGTCTCCACTTCACCCTAAATTTGATGCAACACTTTTCACACCAATTATGACACAAACTCCTAAACAACCCACACACTAGTGAATTTTTCAACTACTTTTGATTGGAATATGCATAATCACATGATTTATGACATCAGCCAATCTGATTCAAATATACATTTTAAACTATCACTAACAAATCAAAATGCTCGATACTCGTGTCATTGATCACTCATCAGAACTTGTAAGTGCCATTTATTACATTGTGTATTATACTTTGAAAGTAAGTATATGTGAATTTAGAATTAAGGATAATTATTGATGCTGACATTAGGACACACAGTTTAATATTTTAGACAAGGATTTTAAAATTTGAATTGATGCTTGATTCAATATAATCTTAAACTGATAGCTCAAAGGGATACCCAACCTAACATTGAACTGACATGATTCAGATACAGCAGAAATTAAAATCACCTCTTTACTGTCATGCTATTTTCAGTGTATTTCATCCTTCTCTTGAATTTCTTTTTCAGTAAGAAATGTCATCTTATATGCCAGCCCATTTTATAACACCTGTGAAGGGGTGGTTTATAAAACTAGATTGCAATCAGGAGGGGTTACACGGGTACAGAGAGAAAACTGGCCCAGCTCTTAAAATATCCATTGATTTCAAATAAATACATATGATACCCTGATTAGATGTTATATTTGCAATTATTCCTGCTCAGAATAATAATAAATGTACACTATATAAATACAGTGGTATAAATAAACACAGATATATGAAAGACAACATTGTTTAGAATAAAAAAAGGAATTTAGGGACTTGTAAATATGTTTGCAAATGATTTCTGACATAACACACACTAAGGGCTTGCACTCTAATCCTCAAGTTGAGTGTAGATAAGTACCAGGGTGCTGAATCAAAATATACAAACAGTCCAGCTTAACAACAGCAGTCACTGGATTTTGTAAAAGATAACTTTTATTTTAAAGACGTATCATAAAAGTCCCATGACGTTTCGGTGCCCAACTGGCGCCTTTATTAAATGGTTTTCCCCAGCATGTAAGCAGATGGTATGTCCTGGCATCCGGGAGATCAGTTAAAACAAAGAAAATGCAGCAGCCTTAAATACATTTTGTGTCTCCAAATTCACAAGTGAAAGACGCCGTTTTTCGGCTCCGGGCGCACATTTCCATGTAACCATGCCCCTTCCGGTCCACCTGCTCCAAGCTCATTGGGTTGCGTCACGCTCATAACCAAAACACATAGGTGTAGGGAGCACACTGCAACAAGTTAAAAAAGACTGCATATGTTTAAGAGACAAACACATGCATATACACTGTACACGGTAGCAATTGTAAACCAATGTATTGGTAAGTGTCCCCATTCTTGTATGATTAGATGTGCGATAACTGTTCAGTTGGCAATAAAAAGTGTTAAGGGACCCCTTATGTAGTGTCATCACAGAAGATAATAGACATTGGTAAACTTTGTCCAACCAAAAAGTTGCTTGCGACATAATGCCATGGATAGGGTGTACTCCAACTGAAGATACACCTTTGCGGTATCGGAATTTATCCAATGAATGCACCAAAGTCCATCTTGATGTAAAGCCCCCTTGGTTCCACTGTCTCCATAGTATAGATCCATTTGGATTCAAGTTGTATCAATCGCCTCGCCCTGTCACCCCCTGGTCTCCCCTGGGCCACCGGCTGGTCAGAGGATCCATTCATAAAGGCCTCCCATGCCATCAGGGAGGCCATTAAGAACGGATCCTCTGACCAGCCGGTGGCCCGGTATTTTGGCAAAAAAAAAAGTCTCTAACCTTAAAACTATGATCATTGATCATATCCCCCTATGATAAGAGGGGGTGAGTGGGGGACGTGATTGTTACAACTTAAATCCAAATGGATCTATACTATGGAGACAGTGGAACCTAGGGGGCTTAACGTCAAGATGGACTTTGGTGCATTCATTGGATAAGTTCCGATACTGCAAAGGTGTATCTTCAGTTCAAGTACACCATCTCCATGGCATTATATCGCAAGCAACTTTTTGGTCGGACAAGGTTAACCAATGCCTATTATCTTCTGTGATGTCACTTCATAAGGGGTCCCTTAACACTTCTTATTGCTAACTTAACAGTTGCCGCACATCCAATCATCCAAGAATGGGGACACTTACCAATACATTGGTTAAGACCGTAATTACAGACATTTATGTCTAATTTGGAGGCTTTTTGGAACTCTTTTTTCTGAACGTATATATTACACCTGAGCTTCAGGAAGCTCCAGCAGTCTTGGCTGTTAAAGGGACAGTACATTTAACGTTAGTCATTCATGATTTAGACAGAGCATACAATTTTAACCCTTTCACTACCTGGTGCATCTGCAGCTCCAAACCCATACTCCTAAGCACATTCCCTCTAAGCTATTTTTTTTTTTATTATTATGTTTATTTTTAATGCCAGCAGTCTCTCCATTTTGGGAGTTTATAATGTAGATAAGAGTGCTGTGACAAACATCCGGATTTAGACATAGCTTGAAAACATGGATATGGAGGGTTTCCACAGACTCCTTTCTAGACACCACTAGATCTATGCCATGTAAACTTGTGTTTGATTGTGTTCTAATTACACTGCACCCTGATATTCAGCTGTGTACTGTTTCATTATTTGGTCAAACTATCTCCTGTCTTATAATTATCTGTACTAATATACATTAAACATAAAGAAATCACAGTTCATTTTATTCACAGCAGTGTGTAATGGCTATTCATATTTGTGTATATCTGTCTAAATTAGACATGGATCTGGCAGGATTCGGCTGTTTTTGTGTAAAAAAAAGTGTTGGTTCTGAAAGGACCCAGATGTTTTTGTGTAAAAAATTGGTGGATCCAGAATTGTCTAGATGTGTTTGTATGGAAAAGACTTAAATTTGTGTGTATCTGTCTAAATTAGACATGGATCCGGCTGTTTTCTGTAAAAAAAAAAAGTGTTGGTTCTGAAAGGACCCAGATGTTTTTGTGTAAAAAATTGGAGCATCCAAAAATTTCTGGATGTGTTTGTGTGGAAAACACTTAAATTTGTCTGTATCTGTCTAAATTAGACATGGATCCGACATTTTTTCTGTAAAAAAGTGTTGGTTCTGAAAGGACCCAAATGTTTTTGTGTAGAATATTGTTGGATACAAAAGTGTCTGGATTTGTTTGTGTGGAAAACACTTAAATTTATGTGTATCTGTCTAAATTAGGAATGGATCCGTTAGGATCCGGCTTTTTTTCTATAACAAAGTGTTGGTTCTGAAAGGACCCAGATGTTTTTGTGTAAAAAATAGTGGATCCAGAAGTGTCTGGATGTGTTTGTGTGGAAAACACTTAAATTTGTGTGTATCTGTCTAAATTAGACATGGATCCGGCAAGATCCGGCAGAATCCGGCTTTTACTCACACCCTGTCCAGAATGCAGGGCAGTGATAGACAGAGTGTGGTGGGCGTTATAAGAGAAAGTAGTGGGCCTGGCTCATACTAATGTAGGTGACAGTGTTGTTTATTTCCTTAGTGAACCAGCACATTCCCTCTAAGCTAAGTTTTTTTTTATTATTATGTTGATTTTTAATGCCAACAGTCTCTCCATTTGGGAGTTTATGATGTAGATAAGAGTGCTGTGACAAACATCTGGATTCAGACATAGCTAGAAAACATGTATATGGAGGGTTCCCACAGACTCCTTTCTAGACACCACTAGATCTAGGCTATGTAAACTTGCGTTTGATTGTGTTCTTATTGCACTGCACCCTGATATTCAGCTGTG
The DNA here is from genome assembly GCF_027579735.1 of Bombina bombina. Taxonomy (NCBI): domain Eukaryota; kingdom Metazoa; phylum Chordata; class Amphibia; order Anura; family Bombinatoridae; genus Bombina; species Bombina bombina. The sequence goes on along the minus strand of NC_069499.1, from coordinate 1,202,021,640 downwards.
TAATGTTTCATTATTTGGTCAAACTGTCTCCTGTCTTGTAATTATCTGTACTAATATACATTAAACATAAAAAATTACAGTTAATTTTATTCACAGCAGTGTGTAATGGCTATTTACCCCTGTAAACATTACCACATTTCTTTAAAGTTAAATTATTAATACGCCAGTGGATGTTGATTTGCTTATTACCCTGGCCAACCCTTGGTCTCATTTATGTGTGACAAACCTTACCTCCGACCTCTATTAAATTAAACCAGAACATGCTCCCTACTTCATAGCTTCCATTCTAATTGAGCATGAGGGGGTCCCCAGTCACCTGGACCTCAGGCTGGAACTAAAACGACAGCAGTCATAGAAGCATTAGGCTGCATTTCCCTCTGTGTCTGTGTCCCTGTGTGTGTTCTGTGTCCCTGTGTGCATGTTTGGTGTCCCTGTGTCTCCCTGTATGTGTGTATACTGTGTTCCTGTATGTATGTTTGGTATCCCTGTGTCTCCCTGTATGTGTGTATGTCCCTGTGTGTGTTGTATCCTTGTGTGTGTGTTCTGTGTCCCTTTGTATTTGTATCTGCATGTATGCTGTGTCGCCTTGTGTGTTTGTTTGTCTGTGTGTATGTGCTCTGTGTCCATTCTAATTGAGAAGGTGGGGGTCCACAGAGAGCTGGACCTAAGGCTGGAACTAAAGAGGCAGCAGTCACAGAAGCATTAAAGATGTCCTTTTGTTTGTGTATGTGTCCCTATGTGTGTTCTGCATCCACCTGCGTTTGTGTGTGTGCCCCTGTGTGTGTTCTGTGTCCTAGTGTATGTCTGTATGTGTTCTTATGTGTCCCTGTGTGTGTTCTGTGTCCACCTGTGTGTGTCTGCATGTATGTGTGTGCCTAGGTAAGCTTATGAGACGCAATTGCATTACTGGGAGCTAGATGCTAATTGGTGGCTGCACATATATGCATCTTGTCATTGGCTTAACTGATGTGTTTAGCTAGCTCCCAGCAGTGCAATACTGATTCTTTAACAAAGAATACTAAGAGAATAAAGCAAAGTTGATAGTAGAAATACATTAGAAAGGTGTTCAACATTTTATGCTCTATCTGAATCATGAAAGAACAATTTTTGGGTTTCATGTCCCTCTAATTTAAAAATGCTTTAATAAAAAAAAAGGGACAGTAAAGTTTCATGATTCAGATAGAGCATGCATACTTTTAAGTATACAACAATTGAACCTCTATCGGGTTCATATGTGCATTTATCTGGTTCTGATACTAGCCAGTGCCTCACCAGTCACTGACCTCACCACACGTCACTGTATTGAATGCAAAAAATATTGTTTATGATTATGTTCTGATTTTGTTATCCCTAAGAGCATAAATTAATAAAATATTGTATACATTGTATATACGCTTGTATTAGAATATTGGGACATAAGATAGTATAGTAAGCACTTGTTAGACATGGCATATATGTTTTTACTCTTACACTGATTTCTTTGGTTTATATTTAGGCTTTGATAGGGGCATACCATAGAACTATGAGTATACTGGGTTCAGCTGAAACGCATTAGACGGGTTTGCCACTACCTCTCGCTTCATATGCTTGTACTCACTATGCTGTTTTTAAGAAGTTAAGACTTGTTGTTTTTACTGGATCCCTGGTCGGTGACTTTGTTTACTACATAACTGCATACCTGTTATGTAAAAATATTATTTAATGATACTAACCACTATAAAATAAATATATATTAATATATATATCTATGGTATCACTGATAAACACAACAAGCTTACATAAATACATTTTAATGTATGTGCAATACTTAAACCATTATGCAATAAATATGCATAACTGTTTAAATATTGAATATCAATGCAAGGCCTGACTACTTTATTTCTACAATCTTTGTGGTGGGTTTGTGGTGGCATAGGGGTTTATAGTTATTTTATTGCGGTGGGTATATGGCGGCATAGGGTTTTATAGTTAGCGACATTTGGTTTAGGGGTATTAGTATTAGTGGTTAGGCAGACGGCAGTTATATTCTAGGAATCCTTTACTACACATTGCCAATATGGACAGTGATGCTGAGTGATGTCTAAGCCAGGATCATTAACCAATGGCGGGTATAGAAAATAGAATAAGGAAGTATATAAACCTAATGAAAAATTTAAGCCAATGGGCCCCATTTATCAAAGGCCGGACTGCGTCCCTTACTCTTGCGTAATCAATTGTGCAAGAGCAGGGCTTGTCAATCATACTGATCTAGTCTGTGACCACAGCTACTTAAGTAGCGTTTAAGGCCTGCTCACACAAATCTACAATGTTCGGGCCACTAAGTCATATCGACAGCTTCATAAATGGTACCCAATATAACGTTACACAAGCTGGATGGCTTAGAACCTGAAAATTCTATGAGCAATGTATCTGTCTTACTATTTTGTAGACTGTTGATGAAAATGAGCAGTTTGAGTGTACTTTTGCTGCAGAGATTAAAGACAAATATATCCTGTAGTGTACAAGGCAAAAGGAGCAGAAGTCAGGGAATAAGGACTGCTCTCCGGCTAATATATAAGTTATCGCCTGTTATTTACGTCAGTGAACTACAAACACTAAAGATCTGCTTGTTATATCTGATGTTGTATTCTTTAAATATTTCATTTTGATTTCAACTACAGTCTATCTAGTAATCAAATTTACTACAGGTTAAAATTTGAAGTCCCAATGAAAACTCATGCAATCAACTACACAATGGAATTCTGATTAATGCCAATGGAGCCCACAGAGAGAATTCATGCCAGTTTATAATAATGTACTGTATTACACAGTAAGACTAACAGGCTTTCATTCTCTGCTGAATTATTGCTTACACAATTCTCACATGCTAATCGTGGGATGATCAACAAGCTTGCATAAGGTGTTTTTTTTTCAGTGGATGAATTCCATATACAATTAGATATGCCCTAATTTAACCCAGAAATTGATTGCAACTTTAAAGGCCTGAAGCATAAATTCCTCGTGTTCTTAAGATAAAGTGTGATTCCATACAGCTGTCATTTTCTCTTAGTCACAAAATACTAGGTGAGACTTTCTGTCAATCATGTCACTCTCATTGGGTTATTTTGCTCATTAACCTTGAGGTGTTTTTTTACCTAAGCAACCACAGTGCTATTTTTATTATATGCAAATCTTATGAGAATATTTTAGAAATAATATCAATAAAATATAAAATTGCTAGATGTATACATACAACAGTTGTATTTTGAAGTGCTAACATGTGAATGCATATATAATGAGGGGCTAGCGCTCAGTGCTAAATTGGAGTTATATACAAACTGTCCTGAAGTCCTCATTAATTGCTCTTCTCACCTCTAAAACCCACTTTCTTCCTGCTATACCCAAGCCAGTTTCCATGGAGTTGATTGTTTAGTAATTATAGACAGGTCAACAACTATGTTAGTCAACCATGTTCTTTGTTTATAAGTAGCAAAGTCCTATAAGACAAAAAGAGAGGCACCTCATAGTGCAGACCAGCACACATACATAAAAAAGATGAAGGAGATAAGAAATGTGCACTCACAATTTGGATGGTGTCAGGGTGCCAGGAATCAGACTGAGACGAGAAGTGCAAAAATAATCACACCTTTATTAATAACAAAAAAATAATAAAAAGTCCACAAGTCAAATAACAAGCCAGGAGTAAAAACCAGAGCTGGTAGTCAGACGAGTCGAGTCAGGAGCCAAAGTGAATAGTCAGACAAGCCGGAATCAGGAACAAGGAAAACAGCAGAGTCAGGAACAAGCCAGGGATCAGGAACCAGGAAGGAACGTCAGACAGCCAGGTAATACACAGGAACTCTCACAAACAGGTCTGAGACAATGCAAAGGCAAAGCATACTGAACAGAGGCCCTTTAAATAATAAATGATGACATCACAATTCTGAGACTGCATCCTGTCTCACACAGATGATGCACACCAGTCTGGCCATAAAAGGAAGTGCAGGAAATGAGCAGCATCCCCCAAAATGCACCATAGTCAGCAATAGAGGTGAGTAAAATGGCTCAGCAGCACATAGCAAACAAAACAGGGAAAAAACCCTGAAAGTACCCTCCCCTCAATGACCCCTCCCCCGCGGGAGGCTTATTGGGGAAACGGGCATGGAAGGCACGGAGGAGGGCGGGAGCATGAACATCAGAGGAGGGAACAAAGATAGGGTGGGGACGAGGCAACACAGTGGTAAACCAATAAAAAAACAATGGTATCAAGAGGGAGACATGAAAAACATTGGAGATGCACATTGCAGGAGGAAGGTCAAGAGCGTAAGCCATAGGATTGACCCGTCGGAGTATTCGAAAAGGACCAAGATAACGAGGAGCCAGTTTATTGCAAGGCACACGAAGGTTCAAGTTGCGAGAGGACAGCCAAACTCTCTCACCAACCTGGTAGGAAGGCGCGGGCAGACGCATATGATCAGACTGGAACTTTTGGCGCTGCATAGAACGATGAAGGCAATCCTGAATCTGCCCCCACGTGGAACGGAGTTGCCGGAGATGCTCCTCCAAAGCCGGAATACCCTGAGACATGATTGAATCGAGAAACAAGGATGGTTAAAACCAATAATTCGCCATGAACGGGGATAACTTGGAGGAAGCATTAATAGCACTATTACGAGCAAATTCTGCCCAAGGTAACAGTTCAGACCAATTATTGTGTGGTGATCTGAGACATAGCAATGGAGGAACTGTTCCAGAGCTTGATTAGACCGTTCTGTAGCCCCATTGGATTGAGGGTGATATGCCGAGGAGAAGGAAAGCTGGATCCCCATTTGAGCACAAAAGGAACGCCAAAATCTGGAGACAAACTGGCTACCCCGGTCCGAAACTATCTCCTTAGGTAACACATGTAAACGGAAGACCTCCCAGGCAAAAATTGAAGTAATCTCCTGAGCGGTAGGCAACTTCATCAAGGGAATGCAATGTGACATTTTAGAAAAACGGTCAACCACCATAAGGATAACAGTATTGCCATTGGAAACAGGGAGCTCGACAATGAAGTCCATTGAAAAATGTGTCCAAGGATGCACACCATTAGCAATAGATTGAAGAAGACCCACAGGAAGACGTTGAGGAGTCTTATTCTGTGCACAAACTTAGCAGGAGGCAACATACGCAGCAACTTTAGAATGAAGACCTTGCCACCAGAATTGTCGAGTGACAGACCAAATCATTTGGTTCTTGCCTGGGTGACCTGTGGCTTTAGGATAGTGGTAAGTGTGCAAAAGTTTAGTTAGAAGATAGGTTTCTCAGGAGGTGCATTGGTTTGTGCAGCCAGGATCTCCTCCCCCAAGGGAGAAGTCAAATTAGTATGTATGGTAGCTAAAAAATGGTCAGGAGGTATAACAGGAGTAGGTAGAGACTCCTCCTTGGACATAGGTGAAAATTGTCGAGAGAGGAGCGGGCATCAGCCCTAACATTCTTACTACCAGGCAGGTAGGAGACCACATAATTAAACCGAGACAAAAATAGCGCCCATCTGGCCTGTCGGGGCGACAATTGTTTTGCTTCAGATAGATAAGTTAAATTCTTGTGGTCAGTAAGAATGAGCACTGGCACGCTAGTACCCTCGAGAAGATGCATCCATTCCTTGAGTGCCAAAATTATGTCCAGTAATTCCCTGTCACCAATTTCATAATTGCACTACGCTGGAGACAATCTCTTAGAGAAGTAACCACACGGATGCAAGGAACCATCAGGCATAGGACGTTGAGACAAGAGGGCACCTACTCCAGTCTCAGACGCATCAACCTCAAGAACGAAAGGCAGGACAGGGTTAGGATGAGCCAGAACTGGAGCGGCAGCAAAGGCAGTCTTAAGACTATCAAAGGCCTTAAAGGCAGTAGGTGACAAATGGAGTGGATCATTCTCTTTACGGGTCATGTCTGTGATAGGTTTGACCAAGGAAGAAAAGTTTTTAATACACTTTCTATAGTAATTGGCGAACCCAAAAAAACATTGAATAGACCGAAGACCAACTGGGCAAGGCCACTGCAGATAACTTGTCAGGATCCATGGAGAATCCTGCAACGGATATAACATAACCTAGGAAGGTTACTTGAGTCTGATGGAACTCTCGAGTTTACAAAACAGGCTGTTCTCACTTAGTCTCTGAAGAACCCGTGTAACATCAGAACGATGAGCCTCAAGTGTGTGTATGAGGATGTCATCTAAGTACACCACAACACACTGTTGCAACATATCTCGTAGGACATCATTAATAAATTCCTGGAAAACAGCAGGAGCATTACAAGATACTCATAATGCCCACTCCTGGTGTTAAACGCTGTTTTCCATTTGTGGCCCTCCTTGATCCTAATGAGATTGTACGCTCCTCTCAAATCAAGTTTAGTAAAGACCGTAGCTCCCTTGAGGCGGTCAAAGAGTTCCGAAATAAGCGGAATAGGGTAAGCATTCTTAATGGTAAAACGATTAAGACCCCTATAATCGATGCATGGTCTTAACTCACCACCCTTTTTCTTCACAAAGAAGAAGCCAGCCCCTGCAGGAGAGCAGGATTTGTGGATGATCCCCTGCAACAGAGAATTGGCAACATACTCCTCCATAGCACAATTCTCTGCAACAGACAGAGGGTAAACCCGGTCCCGAGGAGGAATGGCACTGGGTTGCAGGTCTATGGCACAATTGTAAGACCGGTAAGGAGGCAACGTACCGACATGCACCTTGTCAAAAACGTCTAGGAACTCTCGGTACTCCTTTGGCAATTGAGATACCGAAGAAGCGCACAAGACTTTAACTGGTTTCCGAAGACAAGTGGAAATACATTGCAGGGACCATGACAAAATTTCGGACCTGCGCCAGTCGAGACTGGGATAACCCAGAACAATAGGAAAATGCAGAGAGTTTATCTTTAATACAAAAGCACTGTCAGTGAAATAGCCTGCAGCACCGGAGTCAACAAGAGCTTGGGTGACTATGGAGGAGTCCACCCAGGAAAGGACAACCGTGACCAAAGGTTTCTCCTTAAGCGGTTCTGGGGACGAGGAGAAACCACCCAAGGTCTGCCCCTGAATGGGACCTTAGGTGTGAGCGTTTCCCGGCTGTGTAGGACAAGACTTCAAAAGAGGAAGAGCCCCTCCCTCCTCCTAAAGGCCTTCTCTGCCGCAGAGAGACGTGTGAATCCCAACTGCATCGGCTCAGCAGTACCTGGTGATTTGGGACCAGGAGGCATGGGTGGGAACGAACACGTAGGAGACAACAGAACAGGAGGCTTCCGCAAATGAGTCTGATGTCAATTAGGATCAAAAAAGACACCAATGCCTCGAGATCCTCTGGTAAATCTCTGGCAGCAACTTCATCTTTAATCGCATCAGAAAGCCCATGAAAGAAGGCGGCAACAAGGGCTTCATTGTTCCAACCAACCTCTGCGGCAAGCATAAGGAACTCAATAGCATACTAAGCAACAGATCTTGTACCTTGCTGAATGGACATGAGTCGTTTAGCAGCAGAGGAGGAGCGAGCCAGAACATCAAATACCCTTCAAAAGGATGCCACAAATTCAGGGTAATTTGAAGTCACAGGTTTATTAGTCTCCCACAAGGGATTAGCCCAGGCAAGAGCTGTGTCAGAGAGTAACGAGATGAGAAATACCACCTTAGCTCTGTCAGAGGGAAACACTTGAGGTAACATCTCAAAGTAAATGTCCATCTGGTTCAAAAACCCTCTGCACTGAATAGGATCGCCTCCATATCGCTGAGGTAGAGGGGCAGAACCGGACATGCTCCTGGTAGGACTAGGTGCAGCAGTGGAAACAGGAGCAGCTATAACTTGTGGGACACTTTGGTCCAAATGTGCAGTGTGAGTTAGCAGGGTTTGCAGGGCTAGTGCAAATTGATCCAAGCGGTGATCCTGTTCATCCATCCTGGAAATGATGGCAGGTAAAGGTGGATTATTAGCACCATCAGGATTCATGGCCTTTGCATAATGTCAGGGTGCCAGGAATCAGACTGAGGTGAGAAGTGCAAAAATAATCACACCTTTATTAATAACAAAAAAAATAATAAAAACTCCACAAGTCAAATAACAAGCCAGGAGTCAAAACCAGAGCTGGTAGTCAGACAAGACGAGTCAGGAACCAAAGCGAATAGTCAGATGAGCGGGAATCAGGAACAAGGAAAACATCAGAATCAGGAAAAAGAAATACCTGTTACACTATGCAAGCGTAACTCTAGGGGGCGCTAGAAGAAATATATAAAACAATCTGTAGGATAATACTGAAGTATAGTAAAAACAATAAAAACTTAAAAATAATATAAAATGATCAGATAATAATGTATAAAGACAAAATAATAATGACAATTACAGAAAAAATGAGACATGGACTCTCATCAAATGTAATGTGATGAGATCCATATAAACAGAAAATGCAGCTTAAAACAATATATAACAAATAAATAGTATTAAGTCTTTAATAAGTTCTTATCTGTATATGATATTGATGCTCAGACAGTCCCAAGATTAGGAGGGCACTTCAGAGGTTTATTAGTCCTCCTGGTTAGCACATATATAAGATTCTCCCTTAGATCCAGAAGTCAGCTCCTTGTCACAAAACCAGTCTGGGTAAATACTCTCTCTGTGCAAAGAAAATCACAAAGACAAGGGCGCCTCCTCGTGTGATATAGTTTGGACAAATGTAAAAATAGGTGAATACAGATTTTATACTCACAAGTAAAGCAGCACTCTGTTGTGCTTATAGAGGCAGACTGGGAGTTCACAGTGTCCCAGTTCACTGACCAAGGCAGTGCAACAAATCACTCCAGGGTAGATTTCAATCAAGCTCAGGCTCTCAGCAAAGAGTTAAAATACCATAGTTTAATGGTGCAGTAAAATAAAATATAAAATGTCACAAATGTGACCGTAACAATGGATAAACAAGCAACTAGTTTCTCAGATCTCTGTCTGTTTCCTCAGGCTTCTATCCAAAGACTGAGAGCTCTGGCTTATAAATGCTAAATGACCACTCTAAGAGTGAAACATAACCACACCTATTCAGGTGTGGAAGTGAACCTGCCTCATCAGGTGTGTGAGTGCACACCTGTTTCAATCAGACCATAGTTAGAATACAATGATTAAAACCATTTCCAAATAATTCACATTCTACTAAAAAACAAACAAGTACTGTACAAATTGGTTAACCCTTTCGTGACAGGGTTAAAGTGCCTACATCGGAACAACTGTTCCGATGTAGACAAATTGAAACTACGCGATCGTGCATACGATCGCGAGATTTCAATTATTGGATCGCATCTGGGGGGCGTCCCTACAATCCTAGGAACGCCCTCCAGACCGCGATTAAATCCCTGAAGCACAGAAGGCTTCAGGACAGCCGTTAGTTATGACGTTCCATTCCGTCATAACGGCTTTAAAGCCCAGTCTAATTATGACGGAATGGAACGGCATAACGGCTTTAAAAGGTTAATAAAGGATGTAAAAAACAACAACCATAGCCAAACATTATCTTATGGTGGATAGCATGTCAGCATCATATGTTATAGGATATTATTATGGTATTCTAAAATAGTAACATTAAAAAATTGTTCCCCACCCTTTTTAAAAAAAATAATAAAATAAATAAAAAAAAAATAATATATATACACTCATACATATATAAAAATACATGATATTCTAATTCTTGGTGTTCATACCAAATGTCTTAGTATGTTGTCAGTTAGTCTAAATAAGTTAAAGTTTTATTAAAGCACCTATTGATGTTAACAGCCTTTGGTCAAATATGTATAAGCAAGATTTTCTATAGGAGAGAGCCCTTTAAATTATGCAGGCCTTATTGAAAATATATATATACACACATATATATATATACACACACATACATACACATACACATCTACATATATATATATATATATACACACACACACATACATATTTTAAGTCTAATGCATCTGGTGTTCCCAGGCAGTCTCCCATCCAGGTACTGACCAGGCCTGGCCCTGCTTAGCTTCCAAGATCAAACAGGATCAGGTACATTCAGTGAAGTTTGGTAATATCTTAATCTAAGCGATATGAAATGTATGTCTTAAGCAATAGTAAGTGTACTTAGTGAATATCTATTAACCTACTCTAATGTGTAGAAACGGGGTTGTAATACATTATGTTCAATATACAAAAATAAGATGGTATAGAAATACAGTAGTAACAATATTGTTTAATGTGTTGGAGATAATGTTGAGGTGTATATTATGAGTGCAGACTTAACTAAAATGATACAATAAAAATATAAATGTTCAGTGAACAGTGTATATGTTTTCTAATGTGCAGCATATATATTCATAAATCCATAATAGTATGGGTGTATTACATGTATTAAACCGGTATATCCTATGTTGGTATAACAAACCCATATCTTGAAGTGGTATATATAGATATACATACACATACATGAACACACATATACGTATATACACACATATACATATATACACACATATACACATATATATATATATATATACATATATATATATATATATATATATACATACACATATACATATACACACACACACACACACACACAAATACACACATATATATATACATATACACATATATACACACCCACACATACACATACACATCCCATGTGCCCTAAATGATTGTGTTATATACCAATCATGACTATAATGTGATAAACATTATGTGATGTATGATACATACATGTGTGCTGTGATATATAAAAGTGAAGAAGAATAAATGTATGACTATAAAGTGAATATGTGTAGTATATAATATAAATTTGTACTGTGATATACAAAGAGGAGAAAAATAAATGTATGTCTATAAAGTCAATATGTGTAATATATAATATAAATTTGTACTGTGATATACAAAGAGGAGAAAAATAGCTATAAAGGCAATATATACACCTCTGATAATACCTGTGTAATATTAAAAAGCTATAGTGTTGCATGGAAAAAAATGATGACCTGATAATCCACAGCAAGATGTACAAAAATATTATATTCAAAAAGCAGACATATCTATGTTCTCATTCAATCCTGTGGGAGAGTACCAAATTTATAGATCCAGTAAGTTTCCCTTTGACATAACTTTTTGAACCTATTAGTTCCTTGCTTGTATTGTATTCTCTCTAGAGGGGTTATGCAAAATTGACATTTAGTACCACAATGATGTTGAACATGATGTCTTGATACACTATGTTTGAGTGAACCTTTCTCTATGTTTCTAAAGTGTTCTCCCCATCTGCTTCTGACTTTCCTTATGGTTCTACCTAGGTATTGCATGCCACATTTACAGGTTAATAGGTATATGACATAATTAGAGCTACAATCTAATCTATCCTTAAGTTCATATGTACATCCTGTGATAGAAGAAGTGACACTAGTTGCCCCATGCGTGACATATTTACACATGTTGCATCTTTTAATTCTACATTTAAAGGCTCCTTTTTGTTGGTGTCTATTGTTGGACAGACCTCCTATTCCTGATGTTCTTTTGGACATTATGATTTTGCTGGGGGCTATTTTCTGTTTAATGGTTGGGGCTCTCCGAAATGTAATGTTAGGGGAATCATCCAAAATCCCTTTTAAAATCGGATCTTTTTTAAGAAGGTACCAGTGTTTCTTAATTATTTTTGTAATGGCTTTATAGTTGGAGTTATAGTTAGTAATAAATGTAGTCTGCTTTTTGTTACTATTACATCTATTTAACCCATTATAAGGTAGTGGATTAAGAATTTCATTTCTATTTAGTTCTCTTGCCCTTCGGTAACCTTCTTCTAAGAGCATTGGAGGGTACCCTTTTTCAAGAAATCTATTTTTTAAGACAAGGGATTGCTCATCATATGTCTCTAATAATGTGCAATTACGCCTAATCCGTCTAAACTGACTAAACGGAATATTTTCCTTCCAACTCTTTAGATGGTTACTTTGATAGTCTAAAAAGTTATTGCTATCTACTAATTTTAAGAAGGTTTTGGATTGAACCCTATTATATATATCCCAAGTGAGCACTATATCAAGATATTCAATTTCTTCCAAATGTATTTTGTGAGTGAAGGTTAGACCAAAATCATTAGTATCAAGTTTAAAAGCAAATTCTCTAGCTGAATCTAATGACCCATTCCAAATGATGATTAGATCATCTATGTATCTACCATAGAAGATCAGGTTCTCATCCCAGCTTCCACCGTTGATATAAATATCTTCAAAACAACCCATTACCAAATTAGCGAAGCTGGGAGCGAACCTGGTCCCCATGGCAGTACCCTTGGTCTGTATATAATAATTATCTTGATATTTAAAATAGTTATGTTTTAATATAAATCCAATTAGCTTCAATATATATTCTTTCTGAATATCTGGCATATAAAAATCTTCATGTAGATATTCAGAAACACATTTTAACCCTATTTCATGTGATATATTGGAATATAGTGCGTTTACATCGCATGTCATCCATAGGTATTTACTTTTTCTTGTAATATTAGAAAGTTTATGAAGTAAGTCTGTGGTGTCCTTAATGTATGAGGGAAGTTGTCTAACATATTTTTGCAGAAAAAAATCCACATATGCTGATAGATGATCTGTGATACTATTCATACCTGCTATTATAGGTCTACCTGGTGGTGTTTGTAGATTTTTGTGGATTTTAGGTAGGTGGTAAAAATATGGAATACTGGGATTTTTTGGTGTTAAATATTGTTTTTCTTTCAAGGTCAAGATACCTTCTTCAAATCCAAATTGAATAATAGAATTTAATTTCTTAGTGAACAGAAGTGTAGGGTCTTTATCTAGAGGCCTGTAGTACTCAAAATCCTTTATTATTCTATCTGCTTCCATCAAGTAATCTTGATAGTCCTGTAGGACTATACCGCCCCCCTTGTCCGCCTGACGTATGACTATTGAATCATTTTTTGACAATTTTAGAAGGGCTCTCTTTTCATTAGGCCAAAGATTTGAATCACCTAGAACATGTTTAGGGATGTTGGCTAAATCCTCCAGAACCATATTTTGGAATACATCTATAAAAGAACCTTCTTCCCGAGGGGGCATGAAGGATGAGGGTAGGCATTTGTCTGAATGAATATAGCCTTCATAAAGGTTATCCACTAGTGGATCAATATCATTGTGAATCACTAACTGGGGATTTCTTTCGGCCATAGCATCTGTTACAATAGGTATACCTTCAATACCTTTATT